>NW_026534349.1:8838259-9003366 GCF_026225885.1 Hylaeus anthracinus
CTCTCTCTCTCTCTCTCTCTCTCTCTCTCTCTCTCTCTCTCTCTCTCACACGTTCTCTTTCGCTCCCTGTTCGTCGCTACGCGAAACACGACAATTTCCATCGTGGAATACACGCCGTGCATCCGGTGCGACGTATTTCTGACGTTCACTGTAACAATTGCCCGTACGAAAACTAATTAAAGTAACGCAACTTGTCGCATAATCACCGAACGTTGGACGGTGGATTCGTTGAAAATCCGAATTACGAACACCAACGCGATGTAAACGCGCGCACCGTCGTTTATACTTTCCACTGACCAATTTTTCCGAAGAAACTCGCGTCGCAGGAACGATGAAGTTCGGCTAGGGCGCGCATATGTCGCATAGGCAACGCCAAGATATACGATGTTTGTTCAAAACTCTCGGCGTACCGCGGAAAAAGTGGACGGAAACTCGTAGCATCGGGCAATGGAAACAGGTGGCGAAGTCGGAAGAATACTGACGGCTAGAGACAGAAGAAAAATAACTAAGTATACGGTTCGGAATTCTTCCGGAATTACTCAGCCTCGAGGCAGGAAGAACTTGGTCGATGCACTCGAAGAATTCTCGTTGCTGGTCGTATACGAGTGATCACCGATACGACAGAGAGGGAATATGATAATCCGAGTTAAGATCTTTTCGTTTTCGTTGCAAGTGATCATTAGTTCGATGGCAATCGGTACGCCCGGCAGAAAACGTTTTCCCGCAGCACCTTTGAGAGCATCGGCTCCCATTACCCGACCATGGCAAAGTGAAACGTACAAAGCGAGGAACAGACTCGTAAAGACATGCGAGCACACGGATAAAGCTTCGAAGAAGTACCTACGTGCCGTGGGAGTAAGCGGTGGAAGAAACGTAGAAAATGTGCTTTTCCACGGAAGGAAGAGGAAAGCGAAGAAGACGAGAGCAGACGACTCTGTTTCGCAATGGTTCTCCGGTTACTTCAAACTCTCTGCGGGTGGGGGGTGCCAGGGAGGTGAAAAAGTTTCAGTCCAACGTCTTGGAAGTGTCTAAAAAAGAGAACTACGTCGGTTGAGACCCAGAGCTCTAAGTGTATCACATAGTAAATTTAGTTTTTCACCCTCCGTTCTCACCGCGCCCCCGCACCCTCTCCCACTCCGGCATCCGCGCCCTCTTCCCCACCCCTCTCGTGATTCGACCTCCAGTCGAGTCGGCGGTATCTACGATGGAATTCCCCCTCGTTGCCTTTCCTGAGGGATCGTCGGCCATCTTTGCCAACATGGCGGACCAGTTCTGGATCCGTTCGAGCGAATCTGGCCGATCAAACGGAGGCTAAGAGCCGCGCTTTCGTTCGAGTTAACTCAATCCACTGGCTCTCTGCTATCCCTCTCCCCTTCTCTCTTCGGCTATCTCTGTACGCTACCCCCCGACCGCTGACCCTCTTTCTCGCTCCCTCGTCTTTCCGTGTCTTGTCCCTTACCGCATCCCTCCAGCCTCTTTCCTCCGCGCCACCCACGACCGTTCCAATCGATGAGCTCGCGACAACGGCTCTTTAGATACTTTTAGAAGCCCGCAGAGCGGCTGTCGAGGGGGTTGGTCGCCTGATCGGTCCCCTGACGGGTCGACTACCCCCTAGCCTGCCCGAGGAATCTTGGAATTTTTCGTCGAGAGGGATACCGTCTCTGATCCGAGTCCTAATTCGTTTAGATTTTTATTCCAAACTTTCCTTTCGATCGTACGACTAGGGGATGGAACCTCCATCTGCGCCACGCGCAAAGGAACAACGTTAACGAGATTCCAACGAGACGAATCGTGGACAGGAGCCGTGTTAGAGCGATCTGGATCGGATTTAATCCGAAGAGAATGCATGTGCGCGCGTCAGTTGGCGAAGAAGCGCAAGTTGCCGACGCCTCGATCGGGTGTGATCGGTTTTCACGGGAAATCCCACCCTTTTCGTAGGTGGCGGTGAGCCGGGGAGATAATTCGCGGCGTCTCGCCGCGGCTGCGTGGTCCAATCGGCGCGATACCAACCAATGGGCTCTCAGCTGCGCGCACCACGACAGAGAACAAAAGGATCTCTGTCGATGGAGAGGCGGCAGCGATCACCACGCGGCGACCAGCAAAAACCGGAGCGTACCGCGCGCATCGATTACTTCCCCCGCGGGTACGCGATAAACCCTCTCTCTCCCGACGGATTTCGTCCGCAAAGCTTCCCGTCGCCAAGGAATCTCCGTATTTACCATCGCCACAGGCATTTGTAGACCTCCTACCAATGCACAGTCTGTCAACTAATGGACATAAGTCTCGGTGCTATCGTTTGTTAGGAGTCGATGAAAGTTAGAGCTAGGGTCGATTAGGACTACGCAAGAACCGCGACTAGTTAAATTTAACCCTTTGCACTCGAAGCCTTTTTTTCTGGAATCTATCAGCAACTTGAGATGCTTTCTTAGCATTCTATTGTCACGAATGCTAAGCTTAGATTAACTTCGCAAATGTAGCTAGTTTGGGATTTGAAAATCAGGTCACCTTTACCTTACCGACAATCATTTTATTGACACTTCGATTAAACTTCAACAAACGTTGTCGTTGATTGATTTGCTGAAGACGTGGCTGAGAGTCACCTCTCGAGCGCAAAAGGTTAAAGGAATGTTCGGATGGATGAAATATTATGCAGCGCAGTAATCAAACGACGGTACGTTTGATTTTCAACGAGACTTAAGCGAATGTTGACGGGTTTTCAGGAGGCAAGGAGGACGACCCGAAGAGTTCCTCGTCCAGCACGCTGAGCTCGGCGCAGAGTAAGAAGCAACGAAAGGCGCGGACGGCTTTCACTGATCATCAGCTCCAGACCCTCGAGAAAAGTTTCGAGCGACACAAGTATCTGAGCGTGCAGGACAGGATGGAGCTGGCTGCAAAGCTGCAATTGACCGACACCCAGGTCAAGACGTGGTACCAGAATAGAAGGTAGGATACAAACACATAAAAATCATGATATCCTTTGCGAAAAACGTCCATCCACAGTGGCATTGTTCAGTGAGATACGAGCCGTTCATTGCACAAATCGATTGACTCCATAAAACATTGTTTTTTAAAATTCTCTTTATAATATAAATTCAAATAAGTATTGTAGAATGCATAAATATAGATGTAGCTTTCATGTTACGATATATAAAATTAACAAGAAAGAATAGCCAAAAAATAATCGTCAGTAATATTACAATGTTTATGTGACTGGAAGAGTTAATTGATTTGTGCAGTAAACGGATTATATATCCGAGGATGATCGAGACAAAATTTTAAAGCTTGAAAATCATTCGTTAGTGCTTCCGATTACCTGTTTTCTAGCGTTTGTCCACGTTAAACTTTGCAAGGGATCATTTAATTGTATTAACCGAACACGGTGGACCTAATTCCATTTTTCGAGCCGTGAGAAGCTCGTCGCACAAAGAATAGCGCGAATCACTCTTCTACGATGCATAGCCGAGCGGTAGTAGATGGGAAGGGCTGAATAGACAACGGTGAATCGACTTTGTAAACGGTCGTAAGACGAGATAAGAAGCCAGGGAAGAAGAGGATCGATCGTTCGACATTTTCGTTACTTTGTGCCTGTCAATAGGGGATGCTCGTCATCGCGGTGCCCCCGAACGAGAGGCGTAGCAGAGCAGGCGATCTTTCGTGACCGAGCGTATCGAATTCGTAAATGGAAATCGCGGCGGGCAACAAAGGCGCTGTTTATGTGGTTAAACGCAAGGATCACAGGCCTTTCGAATTCTCGCTCGAACATCTCGAGAGTCATGTGCCTCTTTTGCTCGACCGCGCGCGGACAGGGGTAATCGCAGTAGCGTGAACGATCCTTTAAAAAACCAAACACCGCTGGATCTTTCGCTTTTTACCGGTATAGGTTCGATTATTTCACGAAAACCGAAGTTCCTGGTTTCCTTGCAAACGAAAACGAACTCGGCCATCCGTTCTACATTGCTCAAAGGAGTTTCACGCAAATTTGTTGTACGTACGAGCTGTTCCACGCCATTACTTTTGTCAGGAAAATATATTGTACCTTGTATAAAATTGAAAGGCTGGAGGCACTTTTTTTTGTTTTATAGTTGTTTGGATATTTTTGTTAGCTTCGTCCTGTGTTAATCGCTTCTGTAATACAAGCACGGTGTACTTAAAGAGATTCTTTTTTCTTGATTAAGAAAAAACAAAGAAAAAGTTCATAGCTTTAAGAGTTCTGGAGTTATAAATTAATTCCTAAAGACAGTGTTGCGAATGTAGAAAAATGATGACTCAACCCCCACTCGACACTACGTATGAATATTGTTCAAATCACTGACATCGAGCGACTAAGGTGATCTAAATGATTTACACAAGGGACATCGGAGGCAGACTGCAGAATCGATTTTAGGATCCTCAGCGGCGCTCTTTCTACTCAAAAGGTTTCCACTTTCCACCGAGTCATTCGGTGGCGCCTGCTATTTCGTCCTGACGATAACTCGTGGTCCTCCTGCCTTTCCTCGATCATCACGCCTGTTAGTCACGGGAAAATTCTAAAATCGTCTTCCAAAAACGTTTCGCCATGCTCGATCGCGGGAAACGAGGAGCTTTGGGTAATGTTTCGTGAGAAATATTTCTCACGAGACCCTATAGCGTCTAACGAAGCATCTTCAACGAAAGAAGTAGAATTTCTGATCAAAAGCTTATTGAATTACATTAAATCCGAGGCTGCTTGCATGTTAATTCGTAGATATTGAAATAACCTTTGGACGACGGGTCCATCGGCCCCGTCTGTGTTCTAGACTTGTCCAAAATGTAAATTTCAAAAGAATATTTAAGCAGCTGGAAGTCTAGTACAACAGCCTCTGCTTTTTATGTTCTCTTTCGGTTTTTCCATCCTTTGCAAAGCTTCAATCTTAACCCTTTGGACTCCGAATTTTCGGATTTCAGTACATTTTTGTGGAGCCTCATTCGACATAGGATCTCAAAGGGTTAAAATTTACGTGTAATCTTTCTATTGTTTACAAATCATCGAGGCAAGTACTCGGAATCCCCGTAAAACTCTAGTCACGAGCAATTGCATGTGTTGCTTTTGGGTTCTATATTACTGGTGAACACTCTACGCCAACAAGAGAACGAACCCCAGTTCAAAAGGGGATGTTCGATTAGAAGTCAGCCTCAAAGGATAATCGGGAAGAAATTCGTTTTCTACGATGAAATTCCGATTTGTTCTCGTGATTTTCCTCCCCGCTAATTTCCACCTCGACGGCCCGCAGCAGTGTTCGAGGGGGTGATTAGCGGAGGAACAACCACGTGTTGTGACTCCGCGACTTCTTGTATGGTTTAGGTCGAACAAGCGGCTCGGTCGAGTCAAAGAAAGCGAATCGTTAACGAGGATCTCGGGGGGCTCGTGATGCGCCACGTATGGCGGCGAACGAAACGGAGTGAGACGAAGGGGGCAGACCGTGGACTCTAAAACCGTGCCATTAGACTGTCAATTACGAACCAAGCGAACGGCGTAATGACAGACGCCGACACTGTCAGCGATCGCAACAATCGACCTGGACTACCTGCGTTTCGGTGCCCGTTCTATTTTCCAAAGTCTAACCGCAAGCCAGGCGTCTGTCATTTCACGTTTTCGTGGCTTCTTGTATCTTGCGCTTTTTAATTCGGGAATTTTGTCATCGGGGGCTTTCGTTGCGAGGTGTAAAATATAATTATAATAGCCGGCAAAGCTTAAGCTGGAATACGCTAAGAAGTAACTAAGTGTTTACCGTTGGAGGAAAGAACTCGTTGAGTAAATAGTTGAATGCAATTGTAGAATTTCAAAAGCTGGGTGTACAGGGTGGAAATGGACGTTGGACAGTGAATACATGATTCGTTCTTTGCAAAGGGTCGATTTTTGTTCAGAAGTGTATTAATTAGAGTAGAATGAAGGGACACCGTTGAAGAGGTACGCGTGCCATGATTATCGTCGGTTTGGATGAAAGAATGAGAGGCCGCTAAAAGGACGCAAAAACCCGGGAAAATTAGTGACGCTTCTGTCGGTCGACTTCTTAAGTGCCCGCTTAAAGTTTTGTTGCTCCGTACGCCTTGCCGCGGTGACTCGGCGCTTTTTCGCGGAGGCTAGGCGCCGACCACACCTCGGGCGCCACGACGACGGATTTCGTGTCTCTTTTTCACGGTGGAGCCATCGCCTACGAACGACGCCAATCGTCTCGAATGATATCAAGCTCGTGTCGTTGACTCTTCCTTTTCCAAACGTGCATCGCGAGCATCTGATCTTATCGACGAGCGTTAGCTTGGGTTTATTTAAATACGTAACTGTCGCTTCAGTTATTGCACTGAATCCACACATCACATTGCAATTATTTCTATTCTTCTTGACATTACTTTGTCTTATATAACTCCTTAATTTAGAATCAGTTCGCGTTATTGTAACTCTGTACGTTACGTTTACATTACTCTTGTCTTTAGTATATGTCTGGTTGGGGCCCCCTGGCCTTCTCATACCTCAGGTGCCTCGGGGTCACTAAGACCGTACTGTAGCTGCAGATTCGCATGCAACAGCCCTTGAGGACATTTTATCGATCATGCTCTCTTTAAACATCAATGATCAACCAGTTACACCAGGGTTGGAGAACCTTCTGACATTTCAAAATATATTCAATTCTAGAACGAGGCTACGAAGAACGACATGAAATCGACGAGCTAGAGTCAGCGAAACGAACAGGTTGCCCGTAACGCATACTCGACTGGTACTTAGGCCGCTCTTGAATCGTTTATGTAGGATAAGCGTTTAAGAGGCCTGGTTTTACGCTGATTTTCTTTGGCAAACGTGTTTTTCGCAAAATCGATCGAAGCCGCCGGGGTCTAAATTGCTCCGCCGCGGCATGACGCGGTTTGGATTGGTTTGGCTCGACTTGGCCGGCGCAATAAACGATACGCTCGTCGGTTTTTCTGGCTGCGTGCCACGCATACACGACGAGTCGGTTATTTAGAAGTCATTAGGGCTGGTTGCATTACTAGCACGGCGCGAGTACCGTCCCTACTTATCAGCTAATTATGTGGACGGCCATGAGTCAGAGGGATCCGCGAACAACGTCCATACACGCGCATACGCTGATGGTTCACGCTTTCGGTCTTTAACGTCGCATTCGAAAAGCCGCATTCTAATGAAACGCAAACGCGCGAGTCGCGCTGCTCGTTTGGGTAATTCGCAACGCGCATGGAGGCTTATCCCCCTTCGGGCACCGTGGATTTATGCTTTCCGCGCTGGATTTATCGCCACCGACCGACCGCGGAAGCCGTAGCTATGCAATTAGTTTGAATCGCGACCTTAACCCCATCTCCTGATTCCATTCTCTTTTGTCGCGACAGTTTCTGTTCTCTTTGAATCGTGTCAAACGATGGTAAAGATGAATCGATAGCGATCGTTTTATAATACAGGCTCGGGCGGAATTCGTAGTATATCCAGGGTGTGATTCTACGTGAAAAAAATAAGACCAGATTTGAGAATTATATAGAGGAACAACAAGGAGAACATTTTTGGCAATACTTTTAAAATAATATGGAATGAAAGACGAACAATCAGTAAAAATAATGTATATTACATTAACCTGTTGTAGAATACAGGATAACCAAAGTATATACAATTATTTGCATAGTTGAACAAACTCCATAATCGATTTTCTCAAAAACCAAGTCGCGAATGAAAGAATGTTACATAGACTCACATCCTGCTCGGGTGTACTACGAATTCCGCCGCACCTTGTATAAAAACCCATGATATTTAATGTTTCGTATTAATTTCGACGCGAAATGTAAGCAGCTTAAACAAAATTATTCAAACGTACGATAATCCAAGTGCAATGCACCTTGTACGCGAGTCCGGAAAGATGTAAGAGTTATTTTCACGGCTGGCTTCCATCGTCTGATTATTCCTCGATTTATCGTGCTTTTCGCTTTGTTCTCGATATTTCAGCCACATCTGTATCGTTAATTACGGACGTAATTGCTCAACGATATTCCGAGCGTGCACGGGTCGCGCTCGAAGAGAAAGCGGCTACCTGGTAAATATAGCAATTACACGAAGCGCTGAATCGAAGTCTGTTTCGAGGAATCGTAAACGCGAGCAAGCGCCTCCGTGGCGATTTGTTAATTAGAGACGCGCGCGGTAAAAACATTTCCATTGAAACAGTAAATTAGGTGCAAATCTTACCGCGCCGTCGGTGAAAGAAACGCGAAGAGAAATGCAGGAAAGAAGCAGCCGCGTTTTTTTTTTCCTCCCTCTCCCCTTTGTTGGTGTAGCTGCAAGGCGCCGTAACACGTCGTGGCGACATCACTAACACGTCGTGATACATCGCAATCGTGAGAATCCCAGCTCCGTTGTTCCTTCGAGGCTTCTCGACGCCAGCCGGAAGAACGCGCAGAGCTTCCCACGCCTCCGGTAAAACCGCTTTATAACGGATCGTCTTGATTTCTCGGCTAGTCAAACGCGCTCGTTTCGAGCGCAATCTTTTCCCTCGGCGTTCCCCCTTGGCGTGATCGGGGGGGAAAAATTTGTGTCACGAAACCCCTGCGCCTCGGACGACGGTGATTTCGTGTACGATTTCAAGTACACGCCGTCGAGGAATTTCGCGAATAGCTAGAAAAACGAGGCTAATCGACTGCCCGACGATAACCCGAGGGCTAGCCTGGATTAACGATGTATTTGCATGCGCATTTGACGGTCTATACGTGCCCTACAATATTCTAAGTAGCGTGGTAATGGCACCCGAGAAAGCGCGCTACGGAGAACTCCATCGCCATTTTTCTGGATTGTAACCTGCCACGTGATTTCTCAAGCCTCTTCGACTTCGCACACTCAACTTTTTCATCGAAATTGAAATCGTTCAGTGTTGTATATACGCCGTGGCGATTACGTTTATCCCATTTATCGATCGTGGCTCCCTGCACATTTTTAGGAATTTTCGCCATTTTTCGGAATTGTAACCTGCCACGTGATTTCTCAAACCTCCTCGACTTCGCACACTCAACTTTGTAATCGAGGTTGGAATTGTTTAATGCTGTATAAACGCCATGGCGATTACGTGTATCGAATTTTTCGATAGTAGCTACCTGCACGTTTTGAATAATGTTTGTTGTCTTTGTTTCTCTTTTATACTACTGTATGCATGCTACAGCTGTATTCGATAGGACGGAACACGCTCCTAATGTTAATGATATGACGCACGGTGAACAGAATTGATACAGACAGTCTGCGCAAACGCGCGCACGCACACGCGCACGCGGATATACATTTCGAGGAACATGTGTTCCATAGTCAGTCAAGCAGGTAATAATTTAAAAATATGTCGCCCTATTCTCCGCTCCTTTCTCTGTTCGTCGCCATTATTATCGCAAACCGAGCCGGCAGCTTGGATGCATTAGTGTCGCGCAGGCTTGTAACCGCAAAACCACCGACCAGTCCCAACCACTATTATAAATGCATTAACTCTCCCCCTCGGTTCTGTTCTCCACCTTTCAACCACGCATCGGTGGCGTAACTTTTTATCCATCGTTGATTTAACTAAACTCTTTCCTCGACTCGCGCTCTTAAATGCTCGACATACCTTTCTTCGTAAAAAAGCCGACGATAATTCGGTCGAATCAACCCTTCCCATCCAGTGGATGGGTTCACGCATCTTCGGAAGTGGGCTTGACCGTGTTTGAGTTGTAAACGATTATTATGTGAAAGGCAAGGTAAAGTTCAATACCATTCTCGTCCGCTGACGTGAATTCACTTACTTCAAATTCTGTTCCTGGTTATGACAAAATTCTGAAAGTATTTTTATTTTGTACACTTCATATTTTCAACAGTGATCTTCAACAGTATTAATAAATATTTTCGTGCGTGTCACTTTCTTAGATTCAAATTTTGTAGGGTGCACTCTTTTGTAGATTTGCGTACGAATATTTATAGGACTGACTGTAAGAGCAACTCTGAGAAAATTAATATAAAATTCATCATTTATTATATTCTTTCAGCTCATACAATTGATTTTTTCAATTCCTACTCAAAAGACTGTGCTACACTCCGCAGTGTAGGGTAGCGCAGGTAGTAAAGTAGGGGAAGTGCGTCTAATTTGGACCTCTAAAAAGGTTAATTTTCCGTTGACCTCAATCACCGAAGTCTTCGTTCGTCGACCTTTCCCAGAGTCATCGGGTGAACTTTTCATCGACCGATCCCCTTTCCTTCGTTCGCGAAAAGTTGACGATCGTTAAGCCCGATGGAAGCTATCGTTACACTTTCTTAACACTTTCCCCCTTCCCAGCCATCCTCTCTTCACCCTTCGTTGTTGTATTCGAGCAAGATCGAGGCAGCCACCGGGGGACCTCTCGAGAACGATAAATCAATGATTCTTGCTCTTTCCGTAGCCACTTCCGACCCTCGCGCGCGCACTCTCTCCCTCTCGCGATTATTCAATGCCGATACAAAGAGCTGGCACGGCAATTAAGGGTGTTTTAGAGTGGCTGCACTCGAAAATGACCGACCACCCCTAGTCGACGGTGGGGGTATTATAAAACATTACTCATCATATAATCGTACGAGTGGTTTCCGTCCTTCGTCCTCTCTCCTTCTCGATTTCACCCCGTTGTCGCTCTTCCCGGTACACGATCCGTCTATTCTCGCTCGCTTGCGCCGCATCCTGTATCTCCTTTTCTCCAGCGTGCCAGTGGAAAAATGACAAATGATCGTGGCTCGATTCACAGAGCCCTGTTTAAAATTCATGAACGATTTTACTGCAACCCCCACCTTCCTATCGTCGACCGTCACAAAGGGCTGAGATCAGGGGCACATTGCGTACGAGAGAGAAAGGGTGGCCCACATTTTCGATGATCCACGCCGTTGGCAGAGAAAGAGAGTCAAAGGTTGGCGTGTACTGACAGAGGGGGTGAGGGACGAGGGGGGTCATCACCCCACGAAATATATTAATTGTCGAATTTTCCGTGCGAGCTGCATATCCGTTAGAGCCGCTTTGTCCGTTGCCAGCCGCGGATCTTCTGATTATTAATTACCCTGACAACGAACTTCGCCAACCCTCTTTTCACCCTCCCCGTTGGTTCGCCATTCCGTGAAATTCGCGGCCTCGTTTCGAACAGGTATAGCTATTTATTTCTTTTTTTTTGTGCGTTTTGTTTTTTAATTTTTATCTCGCACTGCCGGTTTTTATGGAAAAACGTAACGAATGTACTCGCGGTGGACGATGCTCGTTAATTACAGCCTCGAATTCCGCGGACGAGTCAAATGGTCGGCTTTTAATCGAGAGAGGAGCAGCGACGAGCTGATATATCGTCGGGGTTAATCGCGACGTTCGACGGTGGCGGTCGACAGGCCCGGTTAGCCGAAATTTTATTGACAATTTCCCCCCGAAACGCGTCCACTCGGATTTTTCTAATTATCAGTCGGTAATTACCGCGAGCGAATCGACCGATCGATCGGCCGATTACCGAGGCAAGGGTCCGTATTAAACGGGGATCGATTATGCGTATAACCACCGCTAATTACACGAAGCCCGCGCTCCGTTGAAATTATTTTTCGTCGATCAAGGTTTCCTCTTTTTAAATGGATCCGTATCGCTTTGGGCAGTTCGTTAACCTACCTCGTTCCCAGGGGCGGGTTCGGCCACTCAAGCATCTCGTGCGGAAAAACTACCCTACTTTTCTGTGTTTTACATCGCGCACTAGTTATTGTCGAAAACGTCGGTCGCGAGTCTCGCGTCCATTTATTATAAACCATAACTCAACAGGGTAATACGATACAATTAATAATTGTTAATTATTATAATTATAATTCCCGGACAATTCAGATGTGTTAACAGTCGGAATCTGACAGTTTGTGACAGTTTCATCTGCAACTGTGTTTTCTAAGCATCGCTCCTGACGCCACTCGACAGATGCCTCAGGGTGCCTTCGTACTTCCACAACATTATATAAATTCTTTTCCGTAAAGTTTAAAAAATCAGTAGTATTCCTGCACGGGTTGCGCGGCCGCAATGCCGGCTCTACTCGTCGCCAGACACTAAACCATACCGTTGCATTTACGCTGGCAACAAACGCGTAATGCGCTGTAATTCGAGCGAAAGAGCTAAATCACCACGTGTCGCATCGGACACGAGACTGTAATTTTCCTCTCCGCTCTTCGATAAGTACACGCGATGCAACGAGTTGCGTAATTGATCTAATTGGAATACTGCTATCTTCCTGCGAATCTTCGAGACGCGTTCTTTCCGTTTGACTGGCATTTGCATAAAGAAACGATTCGCGTCTATTTCGGAATTTCTTGTTGGCAACTTGCACACCGACACAACCAGTGTAACAAAGAAATTGGAAGATCGAACAGATCGCTCGTTGTTTTTTTTTTTACCTCTCGGTGAATTTACGCTTCTCTATTTGGCTCAGTCGTCTAGGCATCGGTCGATATCGAACCCTGAAACGATATATCGCTGGCGCGTCTAAGGGCGCCTTCTTTGCGTTCCCAGGTGCGGCGCAGGAACTCGCGCGCGTGGCATGATACGCGATGATTAGGCAGTGAAACTGTACGGGCTATTTGTTAGTATAATAAGCCCCCCCCCCTCCCCACCCCTGACAGCGTGGCCAACGTAACCACTTGCCGGCACGCCACTCCGTTTTAGCGTAATTGTCCCAGATCGAGATTTACATACGCGAACGGAGATCGAGGGGGTGGGGTCCGGTGACGATCACAGAGAAGGGGCTGACGAGGGAAGGACTGAGAGAAGCTAAAAAAAATTGCGAGGCTTTAAAGCCCTAAACGTCGTTGAATTTTTATGGTTCGAACAATGCCCGGAAATATCCAACATTTAAAGGGGTACGCGCAGGTGGCACAGACGGTATTAAGAAATTTTTGCCCAAGATATAAATACGTATGCACTCGAGTTTTCACTGAAATGATACTATTTTATACTGTGTAATTCTTAAGAGTGGTGTCACGATATCTAGATTTATTATACATTTTTACAAATCGTTTCATCGAGCGAGGGGAAATCGCGCGACTAACGAGTCCCTTTCTACTCTGTTTGCAGAACGAAGTGGAAAAGACAGACGATGACGACCTACGAGATTTTGGCGCAGAGCAATTTGACGGTGGCGACGTATCAGCAGCTCTACGAGAGCGGCGCGGCAGCCGTCCAACCGCACCCCGCAACAGGACGATACTGGCCGTATCCCAGTGCACACGCGATACCAACCAACGGGCTGTTTTACCAGCAAGCGTCGGCGGCCGTGACCTTGCAGAAGCCGCTTCCTTACAGACTGTTCCCACCGACGATGATTCTGGCGGGACCCAGCAACCCTCTAGGATCCCTCACGGCGAGCTCCAGCTTGTCGAATCTCAGCAACTACTACAGAGACAGTCCCGAGATAACCGACGTCAGGGACAGAGAAAGCATAGAGAGATCCGTCAGGCAGAGGGACAGAAGCAAAAGTCCCGTGCCGACGGACAGGTCGCCGCTGCGAAAGGAGGAGAGACTCTACGCGCCCGCGATGGTCCAAGCAGGGTCGAACATCACCCTCGGAACGCTCACCGCGAGCTCCAGCCTCTCCAACTTGAGCACGTATTACAGAGACAGTCCCGAAGTGGCAGACGGACGGGAAAGGGAGAACGCGAACAGGGCGCCGAGGCAGAGGGATCGAAGCAAGAGTCCCGTCTTCGGGGAGAGATCGCCTATGCGCAAGGACGACAGACTTTATCTGCCCACGATGCTCCAAGCGGGCCCGAGCAACACCATCGGCTCGCTGACGTCGAATTTGGCCAGCTATTACAGAGACAGCCCCGACACGATCGAGGGAAGGGAGAGGGAAAATCTGAGGGCGATCAGGCAGCGAGACAGGAGCAACAGTCGCGACGGATCCCCGATACGGAGGGAGGACAGCCCTCAGAGCATAAGGGCGGACAGCGACGAGGAGAGCATACACGACATCTAGGACACGATGGCTCAGGGAAGCTTCGATGCGCCGGAGGAATCGTTCGGACGATACAACGTCGCGATCGACGGGGATCGATCGGTTTCGGACGACGATTGTTGCGAGTGATTCGTCGGATGTTGGAACGTGCGGTGCATCGGTTGCGATCGAGCAAAGATGAACCGAAGAGAGGGACGTTTTTGACACCGGAAGCTTTCTTAATGGAGCAGGTACCCAATGTCCATTGGCGTCGAGATCAAAGACCCAATCAGCTAGGTGATTCGGTAACCAAAGTATGGTGGCTCAACGTTGGCAGCAAAGATTCGCTTCCCTTGAGCAATACTCCCAAGCTACCGTGAACGTAGGGTCCTATGTAGGAGTCCCTCTTCAAACCAGGTCCAAGGGAGAATTTCTGCAAGTGCTTGACGGGTCGAAGTTTGAGCTGCGCGAGACTGAGCGCAATGATACAAAAATGACAGAATACGTGGGACTTTCTGTATAACTAACGAGTGGAGCAGACATCGTGTGGTTAACCAAAGTTCGCGATTCGTTTAGCTAATCAACGATTGATATGGTGAAATAATTATTCGTACTCGATGCAACGGTTACCTCGATAAACAGGGTGTTCAATAAAAACCATTCAATATTTATGTGGTATATAGAACACACTGTACAGAGTAAAGAAGCTTTAGTAAACATATGTCGTTTCTGAGATATAAACATTTTTGTTTGCTAGTATCACGATTGACTTACTTGCTTCCATCGCATGCACTGTTCATTTTAGTAAACCGCTAGTTCTTAGTCAAATGGCGACAGTAGATTTTATTCACAATCAGTCGGTTGAAATCAGTTGTAATTCTCAAAAGAATCCACCGAGCTTGTCAAACAATTTGATAGAAATGTGGAATTTTCGAGAGAGTTCGTAACTCTGGAAAAAGATGCCAAGCATGTGTAGAAATGGAAGGTGGACACGTGAAAAATTTGTAAGCATCGAAAATTCAGTAGTAAGTCAATTACGATAATAACAAACAAAAATGTTTATATATCAGAAACGGTTGACCTTCCGACCTACGTATGTTTACTAAAGCTTTTTTACTCGGTACAATGTGTCCTATATACCATATAAATATCGAATATTATTTTTTCTAACACCCTGTAGAGGAACGCCAAGTAATCCTGTTGCTTCGACAGAGTCGTCGGGAATCGAACTCGAACAGACCTCGTGCCGATCAGAATCGTCGACGACACCGACTGGCGATCGTGCGTCTGCAAGGAGAATTCGTCGAACGAAATGCAGCGGTAGCCGGGTAAAGTATTCCAACGCTGTAAATAAAAACGGTTCGTTCGTCCGCGAAAGGGGCAGATAAATCACAGGTTACAGAGCCGGCTAGACCCGCCATCGAGGACGTTTATAGTCGCGCCAGGAAGCGAGCCAATCGCGCACGAACGCGAATCTACAATTAATATGACATTAGAGGGGACCTGCCTGCGGGGGAAGAAATCTGAAATGACACGAAATTACACGCGCTCGCTCGGCAAAAAAGGTCGGAAAAGAAGAGACAGAGGGGGAGACACTCCAGCCCCGGAAGAGGAGGGAGGACAGCGGAACGGGAAGGGAGACTCGAAGTATTCAAATAACCGAGAGGTTCTTTGCGTTCCGCGGCGAAACCGACACTTTGCTTGCCGCTCGCCACGACGATGAAAAAAATGTAATTGGTTAATTAAGAACGACGCGACGATTTCGCGTATTACGATTTCAATACACCGGTTTGTAAATACGATTTCCACTCGATACGCGCGATTTGCCGCGACGTCGACGATTTCGCGTTCAAACGAGGAACATGTAAATAGCCGCGCGCGAATAGGTCGCGCGTTACTTGTCCGGCCAGCCTCCATGGGTTTTCAAATTGCAGTAATTAGAGGCAAACGTACTCATCGTAAATTTGTTGTGATTCTGGACAATAGAAACTACTCGAGAGTATAATTTATTTCCCACCTGAAATAGTTGTTTATACAAAATTACTGATTGAGATTGACGACATCGATTCATTTCACTTCGTGGGAAAGCGTTTGTCAAGATGAGAAATAACGATCTGTGACACTTTCCAACTTTCCCCAGATTTTCTTTTGCATTAATTTCCACAAAATGGAGTATTTACTCCGCGTTACTGCATTTATGAGTCGATTTCTTACCATTCGGAGAGTCTGACCCGTGTACGCGCGTTTACAGGCTGCGACGATCCTAAGGCGCGAGCCTAAGCCAACCGCGATAACGAGAAATTTCCAAGTATTTGCCAGAATCCAGTATACGTAGAGGAACGCGGGGAACGTGTTCGAACGGTTCGATCGTCTCGATGTTTCGGGATATCGTATCCCATTTCCGTTTTGTTCGCGTGACTTTGCAAGGACATTTTCGTTGCCCGTTCGGTGGGATGAATGATCGAGATCGATGGTGCGGACACGGCTCTGCGCGTTCGGCGAAGAAATACCAGTATTATGAATATATAAATATTAGGCTGTACGATGGAAAATGCAAATGTTGCACGGCGAGAAAAAATGGGAAACGTTAGACGAGCGACGGGCGTTGTGAATCCGTCGTGACGCGGGATCGTGTCCCACGGTATCGTGCGACTTAACGTTAAGTAATGCAGCAACAAGTACACACATAGTATAAATCATGCTTTGTAAAATAATGTCTGTATAGCGAGAATTATTATATGGAAAATATATTATACTAAATTTAATGTCCCGTTTTCTTCCGTTTTCGTCTTTCATTCATTAACGTCCTACCCATTTTCGCAACTCTTTCGTTGCACTCGTAACAGTAGATGCAATCGAGGCGAGCCACGTGGCGATAAACAGTTTTATGGCTGTCGAAACGTCAGAGTTTCAAAGCTTACACCTCAGAATAAGATACTCCGACGATTCGTCAACATTGCAGTTAGCTTTTTACTTGCTTGGTTATTTAAGTGCATAACTGTCAACTTGTACTGAAATAACTCCTTTATTTCGGCTTATTTCGCGTTACCATACCTCTGTACGTTACATTTACGTTACTCTTATCTTTAGTACACGTCTGTAGCTGCATATTCGCATGCTACAGCTCGTAAGGGCCAGTTACCTTCTTCAACGAAGTAGAGTAAATTCCTTTTTCGTTTACCTATCGATCTCCTCTCTCGTGCACGAAGTTCAGAGGTCGGACTACCTTTTAAACGAAGGACTTAAACCCTACGCCATGTTGTTCACGCGTCGATGCATATTGCAAGACTTTTACGACCGGGTTAATGCCTATGCGGGGATCGTGTCTACATCGTGTTTCCCTATTTGCATTTTGACTCGCGTAAAGACGCCTACGCCAACTATTTGCATATAGAATTCCAAGCTATTACATTCGATACCGTCGAAGCTTCCGGGCGTGCGATGTGTTTTATCGGTAACGTGTTTCGACATTTCACCACTATTCAAACGTAAATAAAGGCCTTGATACGGAATCACTAGTCGTTATGAAGATCTTTACATTTTACAGTGTATGGAAAGTATCGAGCTTTTGGAAAGAATCGAAGATCGAATGTGGAAATGCCATGGATGAAACGTCACCTGGATCTTTATTAATACTACGAGTGTCGATTCGATCTAGAATATCAATTCGTGTAATCTATGCAATTTTATTCCCGTATTCGCGCGAAAGAACGACAGAATTATCGCGACACGCCCGGGTGTCTCGTCTCCATTACCAGGCGAATTTTGGCGCACCGGTGTAATTTCCAAAGGCCTCGCCGTCGAAGGTAAAACCCGAGAAGCGTGACAGGCGTGCTCGGGGCTTAATCGCGTTTGCTTATTTCCGGCGTTGGTCAGCCAACGGTCTGCAATTATGTAGGAGCGAGCGCGAGCGTTAACTGCTGTGCAAGGGCTTATTTTATTCCTATTAGGGTAAAACGGGTAGCCAGGACAACGCAGCGGCGCATTCCCGTGCGTATCCCCAATTACGTGAAATTAATTTGGAGCCCCATTAGCGGTCGACCACTGGCACTGCGTTAACGATTTTTCCCACCGGCATCCTCTCTCCCTCTTGCCGCTACTGCAATTACCAATTTTCAAACGAAAACCACCTGTGTAAACGCGAATCACTGTTGTCGAGAGTTCTTCGACCACGTTTCCACAATGATTCTATCAATAATTTATTCTTTAAGTCACGTCTTCTAGTTCGAAAATGTTCATACTTTTCTCATGTTGCAGATTTAATCGATCGGTGATTCACTCGTGAAATTAGGGATTGGATACCTCTATTTTAACAGTTTTACTAAACAATTAGGGAATACGAATATGCATAGTATTAACCCTTTCAGACCTGAATTATTTTTTCTCTCGTATTAATGAAATTTAATTTTTAGAGTTAACTTGCACTAAAATTAGCATAGAAAAAATACTAGTGGTGTAGCTTTCGATAATTTAAAAATTTTAAAGCCAGATCTGAGACGGTTAGTATTTTTGACATTTTCTCACGGCTCGCGATCAATAAAGAACGAAACGAGTAACTTAAGATCACGCGGCGATACAACACTAACGATCTTTCGGTGAAAGGGAGCGAACCCGGCCGACTGAGGTGGAAAGTAAAATATTTTATTGTTTTTTTTTTTTCCTTCCTACTGTTACTTTCTACGGAACTTTTGCCCAGGCGGACGAGCATCGCTTCCGTGGGACAGAACTGAATGCAACACGCTAAATAATATCGCGTTCTTTAACGTACGGGCTCGTAAACTGTTCAAGGAGCCACCGCGCGTTTTGCATAATTGTAGTCTGTAGCCGTGGAACGGATGCGCTTATTAGCTGAGAGCGGGTAGGAAATCACAGTTTCATTTTTTTTCACGTTCAGGTTCCACGCGAAAGGTTCGTTTCCCGAAGGTGCACGCCCGATGGAAACCGAAGAGGCAGGGAAGAAGGGACTGGCCCGAGAGGATGTGGTTAACCCACGGTCAAATCGTGCTTTTGCCGGGCTTCTGCATCCTGAAACTGGCGACAAAGAAGAATCCACCGGAACAAAAGTACGCGCGTATACTGCCCCCGCATCCTGTTCCGTCGAACCCCGTGCCACTGCTGCGAATTCGCCTTCCTGCCATGCCGAGCGCGACCGAACATACGTTTACCTTAACCTTTTAATTGTTCGTTAATCTAGAATTTCCCAAAGCGCGTTCAGCGGAACCCTGAGGCCTCGAGACACGTTTAGAGAGGGGCTACCTGGGGTTGAAGCTGTTTCACACCTGGCACCTTTATACATTTATCATTCACGGCCACGTTTGGGCGTCGTATTACGATGAAAACTGAGACCAAGATAAATTGACTCTCTATTACGATAATCGTCCCCTAAAATTGCGATTAAACCCTTGACACACAAATAAAACGGAACTTGATGCGTCCAAAAAATACTATTTAATTTCGCTCAACTGAGCAGTGATGTGGAAGCTGAGAAAGAGTACATTTTATTTTGAAATTTGGATTTTTTATATAACATTTAATCAAATTGATAATCACAATGCAAATGAAGAACAACTAAATAACATTAAAATATAATAATTTAATAGTTCTGTATTGAGAGAGTTTGGAAAGAAATTTTAAGTAGTTTAGTGTTAAATATGTCTAGGAATCTGCTCGATTTAAATATCAAAACACGCTGCTTTAAAATCAATGTTGGACAATTTCTGAGATGCAATGACTGCTCATCAAGAGAAGTAATAACCTAATATAACAAGCTAAACGACAGCACCTGGCAATCGAGATTGACAAAGTTCGCAGAGCCTACCAGGAACCGAGGCGGCGCTACTTAATATTAATAACGCGTCTCCTGGCGACACAACGAACCGAGGTGGAATCGGGAAGCAATTAACCGCGGCTTTTAATAAAATGCAAAATAACCGGTCGTCGGTCATCGGCTCCCGACCGTCGTCCAGTCCATTGCATTGACATCGGCAAATAAAGTTATTTTCGCTCACGATGTCGCAAATCGGGACATCGTGGCACGTTTCGAGCGATTAAACGAAATGGAAAGAGAATGGGGAAGCAAAAGGTGCGACAACAAGAGAGCAAAAAAAGAAAAAAAAACGAGAGAAATGAGAATCGAGGCGAGTAAGAGCGTATAATGTGTCCAAAAGGCACCTGCCTCTTTCGAGTCGACTATCTTCTCATCGAGTGCTCGGAAGAAAAGGAGCTAGACTCGAGTTAGCCGATGTTATCTTGTTCCGAGACCAGCGAACCACTTATATCGTTAATTGCTCCCACTTCCGGCCGCCCTCTCCCTTTTCCTCCCCCTTCCATCGTCGTCCGCCCTCGTTTCACTCTCGACATCCCTCTAGCTCCCTTTTTCCCTTGCCGATTCCATCGCTCTTTCTCTCTTCTCCGCGTATGCCGGTTTTATTTGTTGGCCGATGCGTGTGCGCGCCGAGAGCACGCATTATACCTCCGTTAAACTTCGCAAAGGCGAGCACGGAAGTCTATGCCTTTTTAAGCGGCCCTCGTGTAAATGGGTGTACAACCTGTCTCGGACAATGTAATTAATCGCCGCGCCCGACAGGAATTATTTGTTTGCAATTCAGCGCCGTGGAGACGTCGCGACGGTACCGCGGTGTAGGAAAAATTCGCCTAACTCGATTTGATCGCGCGCAGATCAGGCATGCGTGGCTGTCGGGAGCGGTGGATACGCCCGAGGCGAACGTAATTAATCGAGGAATATCCAATCAACTTCTTTGCATGGCCCCGAGGCGAACCCGAGTGTGAAATCGGTATGGAGCCACCACGGCGATTAACCTTCGTTATGCTGAATTTCGCGAAAATATGTTAAACGGTTAACAAATCACAAACTCTACGCTTTAACACACTGAGAGCACCCTGATATGCTGCGAGACACTAATATTATTTAAGATTGCATCTACCATTTTTCTTGTTCGTGTACGAAGTTTCTTTTTCACTTTTCAAAATTATTACGTTACATTGCTCTCAGTAGTTCTATTCTTTTAAGACAACATTTTGTGTTTCAAATAAACATCTATTTGCGAAAAGACAACACGGCTAGACGCTTCTTCTACCACGAACCCTTCTACCATCTACTACTTCAAAGTGTACCAGTTTAGGAACCTATTTATGAACCAATCTACGAACAGTCCGAGATTCAACGAAATCTAAGATAAACAAAGACGCTTCTACGCCGTCCCTCGAACGCAAAGGGTTAAATAGGCGGTCGCTTACAAAAACCACCGAATTCCTTCCAAAAATCGGTTGACTTCTCTTTGTCCACAGCATAGATCGAAGCAAAGTAGAAACTTGAAAAGAAGCCCAATAGAAAGTCGATCGAATCCCGAGCATTTTGCAATTAACTTCGAGGAAGAAACTGAACGCGCACGCGCGACTAACAACGCTCGCTCGTGACGCACGTTTGACTCGCAGCACACGGCGCGTAATCGGCTGTCGCCCCGTACGAAGTATCGCTCGGTAGCTGGATTCCCGTGGCATCGCGTTAACGATCTTCCACTTTCCGCGCGGCGGAGATTCCACGAAGAAGATTAAGACGAAACCAGTCCGTTGGGCTGCCGTGACAGGACGTGGAGGAAGGAAAAATTGAAGGGAGGGCGAGTCGTAAACGCGCCACGGCGCGAACAACTACTCGCGTAAACACGTGCTTGCCCGAAAATCAACGAGATTCGCCTCCTATTTCCAGGATGTTACCCGAAATTGAGCTTAATGTCGAACATGGGCCCGTAAATTGCTCGCAGCCGGTCTTCGCGCCCCTCGAAACTCGTCCGATGCAACCAGTATCTGCCTATCAGCGAATGTATCGAGGCTAATGCATTATTTAAGACGTTTTAAATAACACTGTCAATTGCACCGGGTGTCCACGCAGAAACAGGCCTCTCGCATATGCTTGCTCCTCCGAATAACAGAACTAAGTGTCTTATTCAAATTTGGTAACAATACTTTCATAATAAAATTAATTTTAGATAAAGTATAAACTAATTTATTTCAGTTGTATCAAACTTTGAACTCCTCGAGTCGACGTGTCCTCTATCTACAAAGGATCCCACTTGGAGGAAATATTCCAACTGCTTAAAGAAACGAAAGTTTGTTAACGCTGACCCTCAGAAATGTAGAGTACGATTTAAACCAGCTGGATGCGTTTCACAGCGAGTTTCCTGCTCGGTCGTAGACACCTCTGAAATAATGTCAATAAATCCACTGTGATTTCGTTATCGCGAACTGTATCGAAATTTCTAAAGCCGTCTTGAATAAATTGAAGGCAATCGGCTAGTGCAATAAACTTCATTAATTACCCACGCTTCGCGTTTGAAAGTGAAACTCCGCCTGTTGTAACTCATCTTTCAGGATGCGATAAATTATGAAATTTAGAAATAACGGAGATCGGTAGCGTGTCGTGATCTTTATCGTTAATCGGGTATTTTAACTGCGCACCCGTTTCGGGACGATACGTTGCGCATGCAGCTGTACGAACGAACGTACGATATAATCGATGGTAGCTCGTCATTATCGAGTATCGTATATTATCGACGCTCATCGATGGGATAGACGAGAGAGATTTGTCGCTCGCATCGTTACCCATTCGATGACAAATCATCGTCGAGCCTCGCCGACGATTCCAATGCGATACTCTAATGCCGCAAACATGCATGCATACATGCTTACTTAAGTAATAGCCAGTAGGCACGTTCTCTACGTTCACCGCGGAGGAAAACCATACGGAATTGCGTAATTCGCGAATGAAGGAAAGAAGCGTGTTGCCAATCGACTTACTAATGGAATCATTAACGAATTTATTTAAAAAATTGCGAATCTCTACAAGAGAATGTCCCGTGGAAACGTTCTCGAAATGACAATTGGCTGATAAGCCCTGTCCTTTGGATAATATACAACCCTTTGAACTCAGAGGTCGAACGACCCCCTGAACCACGAAGAACTGAACCGCGAAATCCTCAAGTGTCATTGCCATCGTTCCCACCAACGATTTCTCGCGCGTGCCCGTTGTCACGTGTATCGCGTGTAACAAAAAAATAATTCATCCAGGCAGTTCAGGAATTATCGAAACACGTCGCGGCTCTACGAGCAGCCACTTACACGCTGTATCTGATCTGGCCGCATTAAGGTAATGAATTATCGTCGTCCGATCGCGATAACCGCCGAATGTTTAGCCAATAGTTTTCTCAGCGCTACCCTCGGAATTTGCGTGCGTGAAAGCGCGTGCTCACGCGACGCGCCCCGGTTGAAATAAGCGCATCGCGTCGTGGATAAAGCGCGGGAACGTTGGGTCGAGCACATGGCGGCTGGGAATTTAAATATTGTAATTAAGAAGAGACCGGCGCACAATCGAGACGAAGCTCGAGCTTCCGCGGTGGGCACGTTGCGGTGACCGAGCCTCGAGCGAGCATATGGCCGGACAATTACTACGCGAACTCCGAAAACACGGGCACCCCGTCCCGTCCTTATCTGCGTTCTCGATCCTGACCATTTTCGGGACCATAATCGCTCGGAACAATCCTGCGGAGACACCCCTCGTACTCTGGCTCCCGTGTAACGTATTTTTCGAGGCAATCGCGCTCGTCGTTTCCTCTTCGGAAATTACTGGTTTACAAAATTTGAAGTGAATCGTTGAAGTGATTTCCCTTGTAGCGGTCACTCGTCTCTCGAGAGAGGATTTCTGGTAGATGTGTTTGCATAATATTGTTATCTAGGTTATTTTAGGAGTCTAAACGAAAAATAAGGCACGGGGATTGAAACTCGCGACCCTCGGATCCACAGTCAACAGCTTTTCCTGCAAGACCAATCCCTATAGGGTCATGTATGATTCGTGTTCTTGTTTGATTTCTCATTCTTGAGTAGGAGGTGCGCTAGGAAAACACTATGAACACTACTTTTTTTTCTTTTAGTTCCTCTTTTCTTCTTCATACATGTTTCTTCATCTACTTTTGTCTTTAATTTGTAATCCTCCAGTTCTACTCTTCTCTCCTTTCTTATTCCATTTCGTGTACTATAATAATATTACCAACGGTAGACGAATTCTCTATAGAAAGTGTTAACCCCGTTTTAATAAACAAACAGCCATCGTAGGTGTAAGCAAAGCGTTCCGCGGAGAAATAGCGAGTTCGATTCCCTATTGCGGGTGAATAATGCGCACGATAACCGTTTGGCAGTCGGCGCTGAAAACAGAATCATTACTTAACACGATACACTTTGCGCGGTCGGTAGAAACTATAAGTACACAGTGGATGGCCAGTTTACGTGCGTAAACCCGAGGTCTCCAGCGGCGGTAAATTGATAAAGTGGGTGACAAGTCGTTAAATCACCGGCAGGTACGGTCATCGAGATGCGAATTGCATGCGCAGTCTCACTCTTGCGTGCAAGCGCTACTGAAACCGGCGAGAGGGTGATAGAGAGCGGATGATAGCGTACACGTGGAGGGAAAAAAGAGACAAATAACGGGCACAGCAGCAGCGAAGAGGAAAAAGGAGGAAGCCGGAGAATCAGGGTTTAGCGATCGACGATATATTTCGACTATCAACATTTTTGTAAGTTATCGCTTTGGCACGCGGTACCATTTGCATATGTAATTCGTAAATCATCCGTGAAATACATATACCGGGGAATTTACGACTTTCGTTCGCGACTGTTTTATGAACATTATTTCGTACTTTTATGTGTATATTGTGTGTACGTGCGTGCTTTGCGAGTTGGGTTTTGTTGGATCGATGGTAAATAAATGAATTGTAAACTCTACGATCTTTGACGCAACATAATGGTGCGCCTTCCTTTCATCTAAATTTCAGATCAGCCAGAACTATCATTTACTCGAGAGAACGCTTGTCTATCTTTTCTTCATTTCCTCCAGCGTGGAAGCTTCAGAACGAATTTCTCTTTTCAAATGGTTTCGATTCGTTTATTGAGAAGATTACTCGCGAGCCAGTCTTTCGAGGTTCCACCACGGGGCACTCGAAGAAATTAACAGGTGTGTCGCTTAAAGGCCGCCACAGCTGCTTACGGAACGTAGCTAATTTTTTTTCCCTACCTCCGAGCGAACGGTCCCCACGAAACGCAAGATGGAAATGGATTCTTCCTTTCAAATTAACGAACAATTACTATCATTTTAAGCGATGACTCGGCGAACGGATTCGAGCTCGCGATACTATTCACCGACGTTGAAAAACGACATTGAAAAACTGTGGGTCCGTAGAACATGATATACACTGCTGAGCATAACTATAGCACCATCTATATTTTTTCTATTTTTCAGTCTTTTGAGTAGGAATGGAAAAAATCAATTATTATGAGCTGAAAGAATACGATAAATGATGACTTTTATATTAATTTTCTTAAAGTTGCTCTTATATGCGACATGATATAGTGATTTTCAATTATTGCATAACTAACCAATACAAATAAACGATTTCACCGTCCCTTCTTCGTTTCTATATATTTTCAGATGAAAAAAATTCAATCGATACGATTTTGTTTCATACCAACTCAAAGTCCAAAACGTTTAAAAATAAGAGTGGTACTATAGTTACGCTCTGCAGTGTATAACGTAAAGCGAAGAGAGGCTGAAAAGACACTCGAACGAGAACGAAAGTCGCTACAAAGAGTTGAGAAACTTGAGCGATGGAGAATCGACACTTTGTCTCGTCGAATCGAGAGGAAAAATTGATTTCCTGTGGACGTTGTTGGCGAACAACAGTCGGCTCGAGGATCGAATCTGTGTTCGCAATATTAAGGGAGGAGTGACCAACCGCCGGTGGGAAGCACGTTCTGGTATATCGAAAGGCGAAGGTTCAAAAGTCGGACGTACGATGATGGATGAAGAATCATTTAGAGAAGAAGCAGTGGGGTCTCGCGGGGAGGACTATTAATTACGACAAAGGGGGCCGCGGTTCGGCGTCGAGTATATAAGCGGCAGAACTGAAAAGAGCGAGCGATTAGTTACTTTAACCAAATTATCTCGCGGACAATGGGGCCAACAGGTGAGAAGTCTTCTTTTGCTTCGTGCTTCTGAGCCGGGGGATCGTTGCTCCGTCGCCCAGTCGACGAAACAGTGTTAAATAAATCTAAAAACGAATGTTTACCGACGATAAAAACGTACGTTTGCGATAACAGGTAAAGCGTTAACTCCGTAGCATCATCCCAAGGAGAACGACTGACAACCGCTTACCAAGGGTCAGTTTTGCGCTGATTCACTAAAGGACGCAAAAACCCTTCGCGTAACATCTTCAAGAGTCTTTTAGTCGCGCAACGGTCACTGCATTTCCTTCGTGGTAGGAACTATCAGACGCTCGTTATATACTAAACAACATGTTGTAGATGGTTAAACCTTTGAGTGCCAGTGGAAATTTTCGTACTTACCCTAAAAATGCCAGACACTTTTAAGCAAAGATACATGATTCTAAACAAAAATGTACATTTCGATCCACACTTGTGTAATCCGTTATATTTTTGAAATAAAATTGAAGGGCACAAATAAATCTATGTGCGTTAGATATTGACGTTGTTTTCGTAAAGGAAAATTGATTTTTTTAATGAGTTGTAACACTCACAACTACGAGCAGCGATATATCGCTCTTTGGTACTCAAAGAGTTAAACAGTTGTTCCTAATACCGAGACGTAGAACTCGAACAATTCCCGAAACGTAACTAAAATATTATTGATGGGGGCACCGGTGAAGCGAGAAGACGTTCCTCGTTGCCCGTTCGTCTTCGAAGGTCCCCGAAGAGGCCAACGGCAATGACTGGCCAACCGCGACAAAATGATCCTCGTTATACCAAAATCGGTAGCCAAATTGAGCGAGCACTTTTAAGGCACGGTAGCTTATATCCAATATGTAGACGGTCGTGACGATGTCCGAAACATGGACACTCGGGTCGTTGTCGTTTCCCCATTGTGTCTCGAGTGGACAGGATGATCGTCGCTCATTTGTTTCCTGGCGGGACGACGAGAGGCGTCAAGACGACAAGAGCGGTGGCGGCGGCGGCAACAACAACGAGAACGACGATGACAGGAACGGCGGACAAGGCTGCCTGTAATTTCATACGTCAGCGCCGAATATTAATTTGAATTCCTCCCTTAGACCCGCTTTCGTCCTCCCAACGAAGCGCGGCAACGGCGAGCGGAAGGAGGGCAAGGAGAGAGGCCAGGAGAGACGGAGAGAGGGGGACGAGGGCAGTTTTTGTCCGGTAAATGAAATATCTTCGGTAGCCAGGCGTCCTGCGGCGATCGAGTTCGCTTCCACCGGCTTTTGTACCGGCACTGGATTCTTCGGGGACTCCCCGTAGCGGATAAGTGGAATCATTTCAACGATCCACGAATGATCGAGGCCGCCGCCACGCTCAACTACCGAATACCGTCTCTAATACAGCTCTTTCCGACCGCTCTCGAGGAATCTATCTTGAAGATTGGATCATTTTTAGCCGAGGTTAACGCGCGCCGCTGCTGTCGAGGTGCTAGATCGCGCGGCACTCGAGGCCTCGACGCGCGAATCGCTCGAAGATCACTGGTACCCTTCGATTCGACGTTTACCCTAAACGAAACTCGATAATTATCGATTAAGTAATCCGTCTGTTGGAGATGGTCGTGTGACAACAAGTGGAATCGGAAGTGGAAGTCCTCTGAGATGGTCAAAGACCGACGATTGCGTCGGAGGTGAAGCGATGCTGCATAGTGTCTTACGCGATGAACGTACAAATTACCTAATTGTAAGTGAACTCCTTATCGTACCAATTAAATGCCTCGATAACGTGGAGATTTTAGTACAGATTGCAGCTCGAGGTTAACCAATTTCAACGTCAATCCCCGACAGTTTATCGATAGGACCTGACTCGATAAATTCATGGCGCGACAACTAATTAATTACCGAGCAATGCTCTATCGGTCCTCGGTATGCTCTCTGTCAAAAATTCGCCTAATTCCACTTATCAGACGAGATTGCACTTTTCTGTCCGTGATAAGGATGACGAGAGAGGAGGACCCCGGCAGCTGCTTATTGGTTCCTCTCGAACACACGCGGATCGTCTTCTTTACACGCTCGAAAGCCGAGGCGGCTCGAGATTATACGGCGTGTCCGGTCGTTAGAACGAACAGACCGATCGCGGCAGATATCAGAAAAGCACCAGCGACGTCGTCGCGCGCTGAGTGGCCGCGCCAAAAGAGAGGGCGAGAGATAATTAAGGCGGTCCCGTAGTAAATACTTGCTCGTTGGTGTGCAACGGTGTGCACGCCCGTCTTTTATATAGGTATACGTGTAGGTAGGTACGCATACACATCGAGACCAGTACATATCCCGTGACACATATTGATGATGGTAGCACTGCCATCTTTTAACTACTACTCGACTCTGTTCTGCCTTTCCTTTTCTACTCTTTCGCCGACGGATAAATATTTTCGATAACGACGGATAGGAACGGCGCCGGGGGTTCCGTGGAAATTACTTGCTCCCTCTGGATCCACGAATTTTCCATCCGTTAGAAAATTATACTCGTTCGCGAGCACCGGTCGCTGCGAGCGGACGAGAAACACGATTTCCTGTTACGGAGAGCAAGACGAAGTGCCCGTGGAAAAAATAAAATTCTGATAGAAATTTGCATGCGTACGTCGAAGATGTGGCTCTCGACCGTCCGCACGTCACAAAAAAGTATGATTAATTCGCGAAATAATAGCGGCCAACGGTGTTGCACGCTAAATGCTGCAACGTGTGCGCGTTATATAATACGCGCACTTATATACGTACAGAGATAAGCGTATAACACGATGACATGTATTGATGATGCCCAGCATCGCCGTCCTTTCTTTCTTTCCTTGGAGTGGCCGCATTGCCAAGGGAGATCGGAGAGGAACGACACGACGATCGGAACGGGAGAAGGGCGCATTAAGAAGACAATTTGGCAGCGTGCCGGTTGTTAATTTTAATTACAAAAATAACACGGCAAAAACTTTCGAGGGACGGTTCGGACGCTACACTCTTGTAAACGAGATATGTACAATGAAACTGCGAATAACGAAGTTTATTCCTACATCCAAACTAGAGTAGCGATATAGCGTTTATAGACCTGGCTTCTAAAGCCAAATGCTTTGCAAATTACCAGCGATAGGTGGCAAATTCCCCTTTTTAGCGTGGCTGTCACCGGACCAGTACTCGTCTTTTTCCTTTATTTTTTTTTCAATTTATACAGCCTTTCATTCTTGTGAATAAAATTCGTTTAAATTTAGAAAATTTGAATAATCATTATGGAGATTTTTTTGCAGATATGTTCACACCTTTGTGAAGAATGGGACGACAAGATGTATTTTGTCTTCTCTAGAACCAACCCCCCACTGCCAGTTTCCATTTTCCCTTTCTGTAATTTTGCCCGAGTAGCAACGGGCCATTAAATAATCGTTATGCATACGTAATATTGTACATGACCAATAATAAAATCAGGAATATGTAGGAAGTCAAAGTCAGCCATCGCATACTGTAATTTCGAGCTAATCGTTGAACGTCCTCCAATTGTCTCAGGTATCTCCGACGCATCTTTGCGTTGCGTTTGAGCTCGGAAAGTCCAACTTCGAAAGTGCATTTCGAAGGCATCCTAATAGTTTCCTTGAAAAGCATCGCCGAGAGCCGTTTCGGTTTAACGCGAGAGGCTGATCCTTTCAGCGTTTCTTCCGACGAATTTCCAGACAACGCGAGGACCCGTCGCAACCTGCGCAGACCGCGCTGCGGAATAATTTGTCAAACTTGTCACCGTGACAGCGGCGCGACCGTGGTTTCGCCTAATGAAGCGTCGCGAAATTCCTCTGCGAAACACATTGACGATTTATCCGGCTCATTGCGTCCGAGCAGCGCATTATAGGAGCGGCGTTATTTCACGGAACGTTATCGCGTCTTTAGCTCCGTTCCGCGTTTCTTTTTGCACGGAACTTTCGCGTTCGCTTGCTCGAACTTATGCGTACACGCGTGCACGAAACGCATGGACGACGTCGAAACGTGTTCCTTGTCAAGAGCGCGTCTCTACAGGCCGTTAAATTAATTACTGTCGTGTTCTAAAGCGAACGATGTTCCACTTAGCGTGCCCCGATGATCGTTTCTTTCCGTGCATTTTAATTAGGAAACGCTGAATTATTGGTTAAGATCTAATGGCCGTTGTTAATTCACAAAGTCAATAGCGTAAATTTTCAACAGAGCCGCAAGGAAACTTAACCGATAAAAGTTTCTTATTTCTCGACCGAGTATTTGTTGAGTTAGTGATCGATTCGGTATGGACCGGTATTCAAAATCTTGTCGACACCTATGCGTACAGTCGATGGTCGCGTGCGACAAAAACGCATCCTCGTTGCGGTCGATGTTCACTTAACCGAGCCGGCCAAAGCAGCTGGCCTTAAGTGAAATTAATTGACAACGATAACTTAGCATACAGATAGCAGACTGTGAAGGCAAAGTAGCGCGGGCCACCACCCGCGTACGTGCGGTTTCGCGTACATTACACGCGTGTACGTGCGTGTAGACGCGAAACGAAAGGATGGTAGAGGTGCACTATCCTGGTGCACGGTCGCTGGCATAAAAGGCCAGGTCCGCACATTGCCTTTATGATGCAAAGAAGGCCTACATTAGCCGGCAACAATGGCTCGACCAGTGCCTCCTCCCCCTCCTCGCATCCGCCACTCTTCGGCACCCCCGCCGCGCTTATAGTATATTTTTCTCTCTGGCAACAGGCTTGTTAAAGTAATAACTCTAATTACACACCGTTCGAATACACCTTCTCTCACCTTTTTCAATAGACCCAACAGGGGGAAGCGTCTCGTCTTCCCTACACCCGAGTCTCCTTGTCTACGCCGGCTCTTTTATTATTTCTTTTGCATGGTGGTTGAGTGGCTCGAGTCCAAAGTTCCTGTTACTCGTATCCGGCGCGAAGAAACGAGTCTCGGACGTAATCCGCGGTCGCGCGCATAATTCATACGTAAAGTCGGGGGAGGGGAAGCGAGAAATTCTAGAGGAGAAGTTCGCAACACCTTCCACGTCTCGTTACGCGATCGACGGTGACGCAACGAGAAAACGCGATTAGCGTCGGTGAACGACTGAAAGATGATAGCGCGTTACGAGTGATCTTGAACAGCGGAAGTTTGTTTCAGCGAGAGCTGCGAGGAATGGATCGCAGGCTCCTGACAAACTGTCCTTATTTTGCGAGCAGATGAAATTATTCAGGACTTTCGGAACTTTTACTAGAAACGAGTATGCAGGTCACGATAACACTTCACCTTGCAGGTTCATTAACATTTCACGAGTCATCAATGCATAATGGGGACTGCCATTATGATGCCTAATGCGTTAACCATTTTCCTCCCCTGTTAATCTTCGCCATTTTACGTAATCGTCAAATTACACGAAGTCGCAAGCTCTTTACTTGACAATGTTGGATTTTCTTGCAAAGATCTTCCGCAGCCCAGATCTAATACTTTATAGTACGAATAAGTTCTTCACCCTTCGTGCTCCTCTTCGTGTTCCTCTAGCTCTAACCAAGTCCGACGATGATCTGAATCCCTAAAATTTGGAGCGTGGTGTAGTCATCAGTACTCGTATCGAACTCGAACGCAGAGCAATATCGGCTATTGGTCCAAGTTCAGTTCTAGGCGCCGCTGATCGTCGGAACCAAGGAAATCCTCTCGCATACCGAGCACGGAGCAAATAGCAAAGAGGCGCAAGCTACGGTTCCCTCGTTCGAAGGACCCGCCGGTGTCGTGGTAGCCGCGCGAACAATTCGTCTTTAAATCCAATTAAGTCGAGCCTCGAGTCGGTCGGCGGTCGCAACAATAACACTTTGCCCTTTACAATGCGGTGGCGCGGTTGCTTAATACCGCTTGCGCCACGCCTCCTAGCTGTCCCTCATCCCTTCTTTCTTACCCTCCTGGTCGACAGGCCAAACCCCCACTCCATCTATTCCTCCGATGCCCTTTTGTTTCGCGGTACATTTGTCTTTCTTCCTCCACCTTCCTCTTCCTCGCTCGTTTTGCATCGCGACTCTTTTCTCTCTTTTCTGGCTGGCTGGCTGACTGGCTGGCTCGGCCCATCCGACTCTCCGACGGGGTTCTCCAGCAGCGCTACGGTCGACTCGCAGCCCCCGCAAGGACCATAAAACGATAAATTAAGCCGCACCGAGAGCAAGAACGACTGTAAAGGCATCATTCACAGCGGACCGCGCATTATTGCCGATCGATGAGGAAGATGTCACTCGACGAGACACGTTGGCTAGTTCGCGGAGATTTACGGGGTGAAATATGACCCGTTCCGGCGGTGATCGACGGGGTCGCAGCCACCAAGTGGATCACCACCGACGATTCTCACCGATAATTGATAATATGATAACAGATGCGTCTCCGGTAGGTTGACGCAATAGCAGGTGCAAGCGTTTGTACTATTGGGAGATGAGAAGACTAGCGGGACGTCACAGGGGCAAGATGGAATTTTCACCTTTCGCGCTCTAGTAGCCCCCCAATTCGGTTGTTTGTTTTACGAGTCGCTATGCATCATCTCACTTTGTCTCGACGCGTGTATTTCTCGTTTTCGTTATTTAAATACTATCCCATTCGAGCCAATAATATGCTAAAATGAAAGATGCGGATGCGTAGAGGGGTAACTAGTCTATTGTTGGCAATTCTACCAATTCTACAAATTCCATCCGCTGATCTTCTTCTCATCTCCCAATAGTACACTTGGAGGGTTGTCTAATTTGGAGTACTCGAACTACTTTTGATATTTCATGAGAAACGAACACGTTTTAAAACGACACCGGTTCCACCGTTTTATCTACCAATCACGAGCCAGATTACAAGTCTTACCCGAACCAAGCGAGATCGCCCATAATTGGACCATAACGATGCTCCGTTGCGAGATACCTCGTGCACGAATAGAACGATTTTCCTCAACTTCCGTAACAGTCTATGGAGCTGCACAACAAAATGTCTACCACAACCACGGAACGAGATCCGTGGGGCATTTGCTTTTCGGTGACTGGTTTCGTCTCCGAGAGCAACACTGCAACGACGGATCGAGTAATGACCGAGTAATAATAATGGTCAAAGCATGGCTGGCGGTCGATCACGATCTCAAATTGAACGTTCGATGAAATCGCGTGCAGCGACGGGCAGCGAGCGTAGGCTTCCTGAACGAAATGAATTCCTAATTAAAGTAATGGCAAGACGATTTCGCCACGACCTGTCGTCCACGGTCGTTCTCTTTGTCGAACGGAACGAAAACAAGTATAACGATCTGAAAACGTTCGGTATCTAAGCCAACGAAACGCTTTTTGTCCAAGTGCATAAAGTACTGCCCGCGGACGCCGACTGTTTCTTCGTCGGATGTATCATTATCATTGGGCAAAACGGTATTACCCCATAATCGCGAAGAACGATCTCAGAGGAGAGACACTTAATTTTCGCCGATTCGCCTAGTCCCGTGGTCGTGTATCGAACTGCTCCGAAGCTCGTTCGAGATTGATAATAAGGGCCAGGCACGATGATTGGACCACGATCGTTCCGAAGGACCACGGGCCCGGCGACACGATCGCTCGCAATCACAAGCAGCTTTTTCCACGAGTCAAACGCGATTGGTGGTAATTACGCGTTCTCCTTTGCCCTTAATAATGACGGAACAATCCGAGCCATTTAATTTCCAGGTCTCTTAGGTCCTCCTTTCACGGTGCGAGGGAGGATTCACCGTCCGAGGGAGAGTCCGTTCAAATGACAGTAATATTGTTGCCTTGTGGTTTTGTGCACCACGGCCTGATTATAGCCCACTTCCGCCGCGTAAACAACGGTCTCGAGACAAACCTCTTTAATGGCCTCTACCCCCTCTGCGATCGACGGTCGGGGCATCGCGAGTATTGTAAATCGTTTCACCTTCGCGTAAACACACCCCTATTTCATACTTTGCTGTTGCGATCCATCATTGAATTACGTAAACTCCTGTGACCGTGGCGTCAGTATCAATATTTATTTTAAGTGTTGTTATACAGCCACAGTTATTACATCGATGCTTTCTTTTTAACTATACATTTATCACAGTACTACGTGTCGCTCTGTTTTCTTCTTCTCGTTTCACCATTGTTTTAATGCTGTTTACTCTTACATTCATTTGTATATCTATTTGGATCCACTGATTCCTGTAGGTACACCTCGAGTACCTCGTCACAGTATGCCCAAGTTGTGTAAGTCTATATTAAACTACATAATCTAACATTTGTGGTAGTACCTAACTTTCCAACATCATCAAGTTTATGAATTCTTTTAATTCCTAAAAAAGAAAAACGTCCTGTCAACATACACGGGTGACGTGGCGTTCAACGGGTTAATGTATACTAATAGAGTAAGTTCTCTTCTAAGGTAAGCCTATGGAACTTTGCAATTTAACTCTATTTACAATTCAGACTCTCAAACTTCCCAAAGGTACGTCTCACAACGGACTACCCCCGCGCCATGAGGGTTATTTAATTACGATAAAATTCCAGTCAATTGTAAAGGGATGAAAAATAGTAACAGGGCGTGAAAAGCCCTAGCTGCGGTAATTAGCGATTTCAATTTCCCTTTGGGTCCCATAGCAACAGCTGCGGTCCTCTGACGCCCAATTATGCTCGGCGGTGGAGGCCAAGAAAAGGATACGCATCCTGCAGGGCACCAACGGCGTGTCCCGCGTGCAACGAGCTTGAAGCTACGAGGCCAAGATAATGAATTGTGTTTCGTTTCAGTTGGTCCGAAAAGGTACAATTCCGGGCTGCGAGAGACCGCCTAATTAGACGGAGACATCTGTAGCCAGCGGCTCTCAAACAGCACTCGACAATTATCACTCGCGGCGTCGTTGTTTCGTTTAATTTACAGCAACATAAAATACTGTACGTGACGCGCGAACGAAAGGCGCAACGTAAATTGATTCGCGTAATTACAACTCCGAATTTAGTTCACAACGAGAGGCGTTCAGTAAGAAATTACTCGGGGTATGTAGGTCGCGATCGTGTAGACATGTATCTACGAGATCGTCTTCGAGCGTTGGCACCTAATCGGCCATTGGAAGTTGCATGAATCCCAGAAGGGTTGTAGAACGTAACGTGACTTTCCGAAAACGTCCGTTGAATCAGGGAATACTGCTAATAGGTCGTAAGAAACCTTTAGTTGAACACATCCGGCGCGTTCTCCGCCCGTTTCGAATTGCGAACGGATCGAGTACGACCGAGAACATTCACCGACGACGAGCTGTGAGCTCACCTTAAGAACCACCGAAGCTAATGGAGGGTGTCGCGACAAAAGGAGGAACCGGGTGTGTCCGTCCACCTTGTTGACTAAATAAAGGATTGCAAATTTTTGATTCCAATGGCCACGGGTCTGCGCATTTGTCTGGCTAACGGTCGCCAATTTGTCACACGGCTTATAACCGGACTCTGCAACTTCGGTCGTCTGCGGTTCGGTGCATAAACGACGTTAAACGCAGTTTTCTCAACAATGTCCTTGTAACTTGCCTAATGCACCGAAGAAATTGCTACAAGCAACCCTTACGAGCATCCGTTTACCGCGGGAATCGCGAAAGACAATGTTGGGGTAGTCGAGTGTCTTAATGATTAGCTAATAAGCTCCTACGTTGTCGTCGCCTATAATGGATTGAAATAGAGAAATAGATTTCAAGCGATCTAAACACCTCGTGCGTACTTGTTTAAAGAGTGTTACGCGCCTGGAAATTGCTGCTCGAGGGAGACGAACACCTGCGCAGATCCACGCATAAACGTATCCCTGATAAGATCAAAGCTTCATCTCCGCAGGCACGGCAACGTGCGGGGCGATTCAGCTGTTTCTTCCTTTGTGATTTCAGTTACTCTTTCCTTTCAATTTCCATAAATTAAGAGTCCAACGCTTTAAGCTTTTGGAGCGGACTGACGAATTTCATTCATTCATTTATTTAAAGTGCGTAACTTATTATACAAAGTTACTGCTTACTTATTACTAGCTTATTCCCATTCTTCTTATCATCTTCTTACCTGATTCCTGCATTGTTTTAATACTGTTTGCAGTATCTCTCACTTCTCATCTATTGGGGCCCGCTGGCCCTCTTCTAGCTCGGGTACCTCGGGGTTGCTAAGCCGGTAATGTAGCTACAAACACCGCTACAGCTCCTGAGGGCGACAAACGAATCGTACCTACGTTCAATTATCTCGGAATAAGATCTCTAGATATAAAAAGTGCAAAGTGCAAAGTGCAACAGTGTAAAGTGTAAAGTGAGATTAGATTTAGATTAGCAGGAATATAATTAGTTTGCAGAAAAATTTATTTGTATTGCAAAATGTTAGTTAATTTTCACGACAATTTGTGTATTTAAACTATAGATCAAATTACGAAATACGTATTTTCTAAAATTTTGTTTTCTTGCGTTACATAAAATAATCCTATTGGCATATTTTGAACTATATTGCCAAATCTCGTCAAAATCTCGTCAAGATCTCGTCGAGATCAAGATCATATATTCGAAATTGTCGAAAATTCGAGATCGATATGGATGTTTCAAGATTTTTCGAGATCAAGATCGAGATCGTAGAAATCTCGTCTCGTTTGGTCTCGCGCGTATCGCTAATCGAGCGTAACAGCATTGTAAAGTCGCGGTGATTTCACCGATAGGAACACCTTCTTTCGTCTTCGCGAGTGATGCAACATGTGTACCTATGTAGCGATGGTAAGATCAAAAGTTCGCGTCGACGAAGATACGAACACGTCGAGCCGGGTCGTCTGTAATAGATAGAAAGATTACGTTCGCGATTGGCAAAGGGGAATAACATTTTCTCCTCGCGGCGAGCGAGATTAGCGCAAAATTGCAGATGCCAGGGCTAGAGACGTGCCTAGTGAATGCAAGACTGCCTTTATGTCGAACGCTCTTTCGCGGTATGCAACCGTATGTAAAACGCGTAGTTGACGAATTAACCGTACAAAATTAAATTACGTTGGTACGAGAACAAAAAATAATTCAGGTCTGAAAGGGTTAAATAGTATTAATGTTTCATTGTGATAGTTTTCATTCCATGCCTCTTCTTTCCTATTTTCACCAAATACACGACACCTTGAAAACGTGGTGGTTTTTCTCGATCCTGCGGACCCAAAGGTTTAATCTTCGTAGAATACCGATCTCCGTTGTCCCGTATTATGGCAACGTGATAATCGCTCGAGACAGCTCGACACTTATCTCGGTTCTCGCAAAGGAGGAGCAGGAACGAGTGTGCCGGTTTCTCCGATCTGGCGACGATCTCGTATCACGATTTCACGTTTTACATACGTGCGCCTCGTCAGGGATCGGCCGCAGTGATCGTCCTGGCCCGATCGTGTTACGGGATCCCCGTCCCTTCCAGTTCGTTCGGCCAGATTTCTTGCATGATCGCACCCGAATTCGTGCGTCGCGGGCATGCGGACACCTCCCTCTTCATTGACGCTCGGCCACGGTGTACATGTATATTAATGACTCTCGTTAACTGTGCGCACATCGACAGGTAATCGACGCCGTGTCGGGAGAGACATTCCCAGCGCATCAATCTTCCCTCGGCATAGAAGGAATCATCCTCGCGTAAGTACATTCCGACGATTTACTTGAAAGCTAGCGAGTCGAGGATTATTTTCCACGTTCGTGGCTGAACGTACGACGAGGCTCGTGCTTTCCAGCGCTAAATTTTCACCCGAGATTCCACGTAAGCCAAGGATTTCGGAACACGGCAGAGGGCATACCATGGAAGCCTCTTACGGAGTTCCACAAGTTCATCCTTTCGGAAGAGATGCCGTGGACCTCCCACGTTGGGAATACGATACGTGGGTCCCGGGTGACGATCCCGATCGCTAATTGACCGTGTCGGTCTCGGCGATGATCTTTAAAAACACCCGCCGGATCGTAATTGTTCGAGACGTGGGACAACGTATCTTCTTAATTCGATAAGCCACGCGGGACAGGAGGTGTAACCTTTAGCCTCAAAAAATGTTCGAAACGATACCGAGAGGCATGTACGCGGATCGGGTGAATTAGCATCGGAAGTATTTAATTACCGGCGCATAGGCGCAAAACGAAACGGAAGGGACACGAAGTCGATCGCGTCCAGCGGCGACTTATTATTTCACGTGGGAACAGACGCGAGGCACGCCAGCGGTCAATTTGGTCATGGACCGAAGAATTCGACGATTGTTTTCTAATATGGCAACGCGATATTTCAGCACGGTAGCAGAACGATCCGTCAGCACGAATACCACGCAATCACGGCGAATTACTCGACTGATTGGATCGTTTATGCTGATCCTTTGATCTCATCCTTCTTCCCCCTCGCCCGCCGCTAGGAGATACCCAAGCGCGATGCGGCCAACCCGTGGGTCCGTTAGAGTTTACATTTGACCAAATAAGGACGGAATAAAATAAGGAACGATGCCCATTCGTGGATCGAGCTGCGGTCAGGGACAATCAGCCGGCGAATTACCGATATGATTGCTACTGAAATATTCCCGCCGACAAAGGTCGAAACGTCTGAACGCTTCGCGGCGCTCCTTCGGGAAGGAGTCTCGGGGAAGTTTCTGTTTGCACAGCTCCCTCGAGCGCGGATATATTCAAATAAAGCACCGCGGTCGGTGTTCTTCGGGATCCCGAAACAAATTTCGTACTTTCGATTCCAATGATGAGCAACGATACTGATCGCGTTCCGTTAAAACGCCTCGGGAAAAACATTCGCACGGTATCGATCGCGTAACTGAATTAGAAAACGAGACAGCGGACATAACAGCGGCGCACGGTCGTCGAAGGAATATGTACCATAGCGTTTTCCCCCCTCTTCGTGTTTCACCGACGTTTCACCGGAGGCAATTTTCCAGTACATGACAATGGGAATGCGCGTTCGAAGATGACGATAAGAGTAATGGCGCGACGTGGTTCCCTTCTTGCTGTCATTATCGTTGCTGCTTTATTATCGCGTCTCTGGGTAGACGGCGCGTTATTGCCAGCCGTTAAACGAGACCAAAGGACTATAACGAAGCGGCGGCGGCCGCGAACGTAGCCGCTGTACTCGCTGCCGTGAATTAACGCGAGCATAAATTCCCATAGACACCTCCTTAATCGGCGTGTTCCTCTCCGCGTTTGCCCCCCTTCGAGGGAACGCATTCCCGTCGGGCTTGGTTGTACGTGCGCGCTCAAGGTGCCTTGAAGACGTTGCTGACAATACGGCTAATTCATGATACAGTAACCGATACAGTTATCTCCTCTTAATTGCCCGCGAGCGAGCGCGTGTGTCGCGAGTTACGGCAGATTTCGATCGATCCGCGCTAGTTTGCCGTGAAGAGGCGCGCGGTATCCTACAATCTTAGTTGGCCGTACTTCCGAAAGGCACCGGTGGCCGATCGAGATGGAACTTGTTGGGTACTATAAGGAATGCGAGAGGATCTCGGATATAAAAGTTTAACTTCGGCAATTTATGCGTTTAAAAGATACAGGTTCTCAATTATAAATCCGTCATAATAGTTTTTCGATACTTTGGATGCTATATTTAGCAACAATATAAGAATGCCTGTGAGACATGTATGTGTGTGTGTGTGTGTGTTATGAGTAATACGACTGACCATAAATTTGTAAAACAATATGATGTCATGTCCGAAGCAAACGATCACAATGAATGAGCAGCTCCCTTTACCCACGCTTTTCATAACGTCCTCCAAATTTTATATCAATTGGTCAACTTGCGTTCTATCGAAGCTGCGATTCGAAAAGCAAATGAACGGATATGTTACGTGCGTGGCAAATAGAGTATTTTAACCCCTAATAAATACTTGGAAACACAGTTTTTGGTGGATAGTTTTTTACATCCCTCTACTTTCGAACACCCGACATTCGCACACACTTTCGGGAACGAATTGTGTGCGAAAGTCGAGGGCCCACTGTATATACGTAAAGCTAGCGTAACAATAAGGGTTAATCGATCTCCCAGAGTCGTGAAATCGTTAGCGTCTTGATGGTCCCTACTCGAAGACACCCTGTATACCTCTCCCGAGGACCAAAACTTCTGGGCACTAAAAGATACGTTTCAGATTGAATTTTCTGGCCACGAAGTATGAGCGAGAAATTAGCACGGTCTTTGGTCACGAGTCTGAGCGCGGAAACCCCGCGGGCACGCAGAAGGATTTGCCGTGATGGTGGTTGTAGATGGATTCGCGGCAAAGTCGGTGCGGAACGACGGCAATTAATAGCGGGTGCCTATAGGGTGCCTGCGGAAGTAAAAATAAAACGGCACGAAGCTCGCCCCTTTGGCGGCACTACGGCGGCGAGTCATTAAGCGGTCGGGGGAGGGGAGAAAAGAAGGGGAAGGCATTGTATAATATCTCGTGCGTTACCGCGAGACCAAAACGGTGCATGAGCACGCGCACACGCGCTGTGCCATTGCTTTCCTCTCTCGCCCTGTCATTGTTTGTTTTTTGGTGCAGTTGCAAACGGCACGAGCCGAGCAACAATGTTTCTACTAGCCCGCGGTGGCGTATTTCTTTTTAATCGATGGAAACGCGGCAGCTAGCATTTTTCTAGGGTTCTCTAATGCATACCGATTTTATCTCTCAAACGACCATCGCTGATTGTGACACTCGTGGTTACCAACTTGCCAACCCTTGCCACTCGAGGTACTTCTCACGAGGAGTGATAAAGCTTGGCGACATCAAACTCGGATAAATTAAAGTTTCGGTTGTATGCAATTTCAGTATTTAGTCGTTTAAAGGGTTAACATTTGCGCGAACGTTGGAGCGCACCTCGCCGATATTAATTTTCCAATCGTGGCCGGAATGTTGATTTGACGGGCGATCCAAGACGAATCGCTCGGAAATGATCCAGGAATGTAACGCAAACGAAATCGGGGGCGGGGAGGGACGCGGATGGGGGAAGGGGGGGAGGGGGTCTGATCAGCCACGATCACGCAGGCAGCCTCGCTTAATGAAGGTAATTAAGTTTTTCTGCATCTCGAAGTCACCACCGCCGCGCGGTTGATGGATGCTTCGGCCGATCTACACGTAAGTGGTAGCATGCAAGGGTGTGGAGGGGCCAGATAGACCGAGCAGACGAATGAAAAATTAGCTGTTCGGGAGCGCGTTTTTGCGGCGACCCTTCGTCACTCGTGGCGATTTTATTCCCGCCTAAGGTGTATCCCGCGTCGATGCACTCGTTACTCCCTGCAACGAAACGCGCCCGCTCTAATCCGATAAATTACGCGTTACGTCCAGCCTGCCGATTTAAACGCCGCGCGACGCCAATTTCGTGCGACCAGGAATTATGACGGATACGTTTCCCCGCAACACGTCCAGCTGAAAACCGTTTCGCGCGTGAACCGCGGATAGTTCGAAAACCGCGCGAAATAAGAAATTCGTCGCTGATTACACGCGCGCGCGGGATCTGCACGGGGAAAAAGAAAGGGTGGAATCGATGGAACTCGCTTTGCCCGCGGACGAAGGCTCGCCGCTGCGAAATCTCAATTTAGCCGGAGTGTAACCGTCCGTCGAAAGATTAAAACGATTACCGAGATTGAGGAACGAGATGGACCCGAGCGTACGCTAACGGGGATAGGAAACGATCGGGCATGAAGTAGGTAGGTAGCTGGGAATTCTTGTTAGTCGATTACGTCATTAGCAACAACCACCGGGTATCAAGAGAAAAAAGAATACCCGCGCGCGGCCACATTCGCCCCTCGTGTGTACGTACATATGTACGCGCGTACATTTTGCGTTTATTTCATTGGTCCGCGGAGCAAGGGAACGCGTAATGCTCGTGTGTTAGCGCAGATCCGTGTCGGCACGCGGATCGCTGGTATTTTATCAATCAGACGGGAATCGGCAGGCTAGTTGCAAAGGCAGGTTTCAGAACATAGGAAAATGTTCATCAAAATAGCGGGGTTACGGTTTACAATCGTACGTACCGTGAAAGTTGTAAGGGTTGGAACGACGGCGTTCGAAGAGAGACGATTTAGACGGTAAGGGAAGACGCTTATACGAATAGCATTTTATTAATTTACGTTTCCTCGCCTTTTCCGTTGTTCGTATTACCTCATCCCGTTATCCACGGTGTCCTAATTTTCCCTGCACCAGCGCTGTCGTGTTGAAAACAATTTACGCGATAGACGCGAGATTAGGTTGAAAGACCAACGTCGGGGAATCAATTTCCATCGCAGGCTTGTACGCGCGCTTTACGGACGAGTACATATTTTATACGATGTCGCCAGCCATCGTAGCCTTTCCGTGCAGAGGAAGCGATGAAGCCCGATCCCGGTCGAGGGATCGTAAAAATCGTGGGCATTGCCGGATCGACGAATTCATCGATGAGATCGAGCCGACGAGTCGATGAAGGGACCGGTTAAAGACGGAATGTGGTCTTGCCGCAAGAGGGACTTTGTAACCGATCAGCCAATCGGCACTCTCACAAGTTTGTGCAATGCACCGAAGAATGGGACGCGATACATACATCGACCAGCTACCCTTTGCTCTCTTTAAACAGCCTGCCTTTTAAATAGCGTTGGCCGCGATGTAAACGAACTGGCAGTTACAATTGAAGTCGCAAATTGTTCGCTAAAATATTAAAATTCTCCCTAAACTTGACGTTCTCGGTTGGTACAGATTCGATATGACATTCGTATTTTGAAATTTTTGCGGAGTTTAGGGATGCAGACCCTTGGTTGACGATGTCTTCGGTTCTCGTCATCGAGGACACTGCGTTCAGCCGGGAATCGAGACTTCCACGCCGTTTGCGCAATTCCCGAAGGCTAAATTCACGCGTGATGTGTGGCAAGACGCACGAGCGTGACTACAGTTCCGAGTATTCTCCCTTTTCCTCGTTCCCCGTTGCCGATCGCGAGCCTCCCTTCACTCCTTCGGGCGCCGTGCACCTCGTACGGCCCTGGCCACACGTTACGGGCTTCAAACCACAGAGCCTAACGTTCCCATATGTATCATATGTTCTGTCCTACCGTACACCGTCACGCGCACGCACACGCACGCACGCGTGTCAATTCTCACGCACTCCTGCACGCACATCGCCCACTTAAGTCCTTTCGCGTGCAAAAAAATACATGTAGGAATTTCTGAGGGGCGATTAGGTTCGCGCGTCGAATAAAACGAATGATAGGTTGGCAATCACGGTCAGGCTTGACGCGGGAAAAGCTGAACCCTGTGCGCTCTGCGATTATAATGGACACTCGTAGGGTGTCGTATAGCAAATTGTACCCTTAAAAAGGAATTTATGCGAAAAGCACTATGCTCGTATTATATAAAATTCCACTTTCACGCTGAACCGAGTGGGCATTAAAGAGACAGTACGACACAGAGATGCAGGAGACCATGCCGGGAAACACTTTAACTGCTACAGAACAGGTTGCGGTCTCTGCGGCCTTATATTCGTTTACTTTACGTTAATCATGGCGTTTTATGGTAATTCAATAGCGTCTTTCCCGTGAGTCTGTATCTCCCACTTGGCCTCCCCGCTGTCTCCTGGATTACTTCACAGTGTTTCGTTCTGCAATCGATCCTGCGTCGTCGGATCGTGCACGCCGGTTGGTAATCCGATCGATCTATCGATCGGTCGATCGATCGATAGACGGATCGATCGGTTGTCGTAGTTGCCCCCGGTCAATTCACGGCTCGTCGATCAAGTCGTGTCCCCTTCTAAGGAGAGCCGATTTGTTCGTTAATAATCCGTCGTCGTTAACTGCTTAATTAATGCCTCTCGTAATTAGCCTCTCTAGGCGAAGGTAATCCGTTCGTTCCTCTTTTTGTTAGTATTCGCGCACCTCGAACGATTAACCGATTCCTTCGTCTCGTCCTTCCTCCTCGTGTTTACTGTCTCTTCGATCTCGACGTATAGCCTGTTTACGATACCATTGATTTACGGCGCGATTACCACCGCCATAAATCTTGCCTTTCGCTCGTGGCCACGCGTAGAATCGACAACTTTTCAACGCTGGCGCAGCGTTAATTTCAATTGTACCGTCGCATATCTCGTTACTCGGTCAAGTAAACGGCAAACGGTGTTCCCGAACCCGCAGATATCGAAGCTGCGCCCTGTAACTCTCTGTCGCACGAGAAGCATTACGAGCAGGATCCATTACGAATAATCACTTCTGACAGTATCGCGGCGGACAAAAGTCATTGCTCCTCGAGGGACTGGCCGAAGAGGTTTTCTTGAATATTTTTCGACACATAATACTCTGGGCGGTTAGCTCCGTGCTCGCTCCATCAACTTCGATCAAATCGTACGGGCGAGACGGAGAGAAAGAGAAGTCTCGGGGGACTCGATAATAAGCTTAGACATCATCTCCTCGAACGAGGAGAGGAGAAAAGTCCGAAGACTGAGAGAGAACGTTTGCGGTTGGCTCGCATTATAATGTTTACGGTATCATTCCGACAGACAATGGCTTTTCTATTCGTTTGCGAATTCCAACGCGACGGAACGTAGAAGAATTGGGAAGATAATTCCGCGGAGTCCGTCGTTGATTACCGCGAAAGCGACCGATTTTTTCACCGAGGACGTCCTTCGAAGGGTAAAAATCTAAAAGAGCTATTGGTTTTTCACGAGATGCATAAAACGCGAGGGACAAACCGCTGTAGGATACCTAGAATAAGAAGAGATGAGAAAGTATCGGAGCGAGACAAGGTGTTGGACGATGAAACGAACAAGGAGGAAACCAATGATATTTTTGTGGTAGCGCAAAGTTAAGACCGTGGCCGCAGAGCAAACGTCGGTCGGCCGCAATCTTCGGTCAATTTCCGAGCAAGAGGCAGGCAATCTTGCTGTGCAAACAAAAAGGTGGCCACCGGTGGGGTTATCTTTCGAAAAAGAAACGGGACGAAGCGAGATGGAGAGAATCGCTGATCGACCCTTTGTCGGTGGCCCTTCGTCGAGCGATGCTTCAGTGGCAATCGCATCGATAATTTCACTTCGTTTCTCGACTACCGTACCGACCCCCCTTGTAAATGCAATCCCGGGATGCATCTAACCTCTTCCTCATCCGATTTTTCGAAAGTCACAAACACCGTTCTGCAGCCTCGCTTCGTGGAACTTTCATTCGTTCCAATCATCTAAGATAATGCACCGCGTTTTTGCCGTGAGAACGTCGATACAATGATTTCATACGTTCGTAGAAAGTATGTACGTCTTCGCATTTCAAAGTTAACCAATCATCGAGCACAGGTATCAATGTTTGCAATACGATAAACTTAACAGTGAACATGGCGTATTTCGTGCTTTTCCAAAATTTTCTCTGTATATATCTCTGAATCTGTCGAGATTTCTAAGCATATTAATTTTCCTTAAAAACTTCAGCTTTATTTTGCCGTCAGATTTTTTTCAATAACTCTTTTCTATCACAAGTTATGAATTTTTGAAGAAAAATTGATCTTTTAACAACCTTACTACGAATCTATGGTAAATAATTGAGAACAAATTTTTTTTTCAAAAAACTTTCTGAATCATTTAACAGACACCTAAAACTAGTGCCATGAATTTTTTCAAAATTTTTGCTATAGTTGAAATAACCGAAAACGTCACAAGACACCAAAGACTCCATGTTGACTGTGAAGGGTTATTATAAAGAAAATATTTGATAAATTCCAGTTTTAGACAACGTTGGATTCGATTACAGGAAACACGAAACTATCGAATGTTTTTAAGATGCTCCGTATTTATTGCAGGTTTACCGCGGTTTTCCTCGGCGCATCAGTTCTCGATCACGGCTTCATTAGCGTCCGATCTAATTAATGCCTCGAAAGTTTTCTTATCGAAAGCAGACGATTCTATGAGAGTCCGGGGTTAAGACATCGGTCGATCGATCTTTCCATGCGGCGGTGAAAACAAATGAGCTCTGGACAGCCGAGGTTCGAAGCGGTTCTTTTGAGGCCCTTTGATGCCCGGCAGCCCTTGGGTCAGCCAGTACACCATTCACGGTAGCCGTTCGGTCTCCTCTGACCTCGATACTTTTCTTATTTTTCTTTCACCATTTTTCGTTCTTCTTTTTTGGTTTTCTACCCCATTTCGCCTCGACCAGCGCCTAATTCTCCACTAGAACACCGTAATGAACCTAGTGGAACGGACGATGATCCTGGCACGTCCCAAGCCACCAGGACGATCCTTCGAGATCATCAGGAACGGATAAAAAAAGGCTCTCGAAGGTGGAAGTTTTAATTTGAATAAAATTCGTAAGAAATAAGAATACAAGCATTTTTGTGAAGAGTGAAAGTCATTCTTCTCGAACGCATGTAAAAGGCACGTAGAAAAACACCGATAATGACTTAGTGTGACTTATTACCCACCAGATATGCTATGTCATTCGAGAGTTTACTCGCAATATATTCTTTAATTGTAATGCACGCTGTTATCATAAACCCCTTATCGAAGTCTCCAAGTGGCCAGATCGATTTTTTCGAAATCCATGATTCACCTGAAAGCAACTTTCATCGATTTTCCAGTCACTCAACAACGAAAGCGTAATATACCGCCACGTATTTTCGTCAGACGAACGGTTCATAAGCGAAACCACAACGAGATAACCCTTCGAATCGGAAGGTGGCAAGTCCTCTCTGACCCGGAAGGGTAATTAATTAAGTTTGACTTACCGCATGAATTACAGGGGCTCGAAGTCAATTAATTAATTGTAACTTAGTCCGCCCTCGCGAAGCGGCGCTCTAAAGGGATTTTGTCACCTTTTAAAAGCTGTTACGGAGACTCTGGACTTTGGAGGAAATAATGAATATCGATCCCCCTCCGGGAAACCGTCTTTCAACCCGGCTATCAATTTATAAGCTATCAGGGTAAAGTCCACCGACGACAAGCATTGTGATATTTTTCACGCTCGCGAACGAACACCGTGAAAATATTTTCTGAACTGCTCAGAAATATATCTGAGAAGCGACGCTCTTAGGAGGCAATTAAATAAAATATAATCGCTGAATTTTGTCCGCGCGTACAGAAAAGCAAGCGGAAAGGACACGAAGACCGATAGGGAGGAAAGGGATGGTATGAAGAGCGTGGTGGGGTGTGGTTTGAGAATACGCGAGAATAAAAGAAACCCGGCAAGAGTAATGCCTGGGGAAGCAGTTAAATTCGTTGCATGTGTGCCCTCAAGAGATTTCTACTCGCCCCTACACCCTTTGTTTCTGCGTTAGGTAAGCTTTTGTTTCGGTTATACGACCGAGGATACCGCAAAGCCCCGGCCCAATAAAACGAAAAACAGAGCTCCACTTTACAATGCCGTGAATTTGCATAATTTCGCGTAATCTCCGCCATTTTCGCTCTTCGCGAATCTCCTTGCCCTTCTACCGCAGAAGGAGACGGCTACGTTAATTTACGAGCCCAGTCAGTTTTCCCAAAACGTTCGCGAAGAACGGGGCGTTACAGATTATGTCACCAACCATCGCTGTTACACCCCTAACTCCTGGCGATCTTTGACGTGGTTACCAACGATAGCTACCCTTAATTAAGCTTACCAGTTCGAGGTCGTGAAGGATGGATTTAAGAATAACAGAAGATTTAATCCTTTGCGCTCGGATGTTCGCTATGAAGGGATATCGTAAGTCCAACGAATTTAGTGACAAAACGTGTCAACAACAACGCAACAAATCCTTTATGTTTGCAGTAGTGTGAACGCTTAAAGAAAGCTATAAGAATTTATAACCAAGTCTAATAATACCAACAAAGACGAAAGAAACAAGACAAGGACAAAGAAGAGAAAGGGTTAGATCTTCTGAAACGAAGAAAGATGAAGGTAGTTCCACTTTGTTTTTCTATCTAAGGAGTTATAGAATAGTTGTAGAGAAGAAAAGAAGGAAAAACTACACGGGAACTTCGATTAATGATCGATAAACATTGCAACGTGCACCTGTTATTGACAGCAAGGGAGCGAAGAGATTCGGGTAAGTTTTGCGGCGTGTGCAAGGGAACGGGCACTAATGGCGAACGGAACTCGCAGGAGAGATGAATACGAATGATTAAGAACGATTGGATTGTAGGTGCTCGCTTCAATTATGAGCAAGGCACGCCATTCCCTCGTTATATCGCGCTATTCTCGAATTACAGCGACCGAAGACGCCGAGTGCACCGGCCAGGACGCGGAGGCGCGAACTTTTAGTATGTGTGAACGCTCCTTTATTAGTAGCGTGACCAATGATCGCTGACGCTATTAATCAAACCGTCTAACGTCGTTCTATGTGTGCCGCTCACACACCCTATCGTGTAATACGCGAACAGTTCTTCCTCCCGTAGGGGAAACATTGCACGAATGGAAAATAAATAACTTCGCTAACACGTCGAAACTCTTAACCCTCGCGTAATGTTAATGTAACTTTATGATAATATTCAATTCCCATAAAATTCATCGAGCTAGCACGAAGCGTACTCCAACGTTAACCAAAGGCAGTTAATTTTGTTGGGAATATTACTACCTCTTGCACGTTGACAAAAGTCAGCCAATGTTATGCGAATATTATGAATTTCATTTGCTCTTGAGATCTTTCTTGTATGATCAGAATCCTAATTGTTATTCGATAATCAGCATGAAGCCTACTATCCCTCGTACGTTGACAAAAGTCACTATATGTTACGTGAATATTACAAGTTTCATTTGCTTTTGAAATACTTGATTCTATAATTAAGATTCTAATTCAACAAATACAACCAAATACGATTGCCACGGCGCGAACAGTTTCAGGAAGCGATGAAGATAACTATGGAACACCTTTACAGTACCATAGCGACCATTGCAGTGGTTAATTGAATCGTTGGACGCATCGACGCGTCCTATCACCGCGTCGTGTGTGCGTCCACAAGTCGTTTCTCCTTTGCGTAGAAAATAACGGTGAAATGATGCGAACGTTGAAACCAAGAAAGAAACTTCCTCGGGTTTACCGCTCGTTTAAGCCAGATACGTATCTTTCCTACAAATTAATTATGAAAACACTTCCGGCGCAGTGAAAGCGGAAGTAGCGTGTAAAAGAAAGCCTAATCAGTATAACGTGCGTAGGAACAATTCCACGTAGGATTCGTTGGAACTCGGTGTATGGACGGCGTATCTACATAGACTTATCGTCAAGATGATTGTTTTTTTTTTTTTTTTTTTTTTAATTAGAATGATTTACGACGTTCAATTATGATAAATATCAACGGTACCCCGTGACCGGTAGCGAGTGTTTCGATTCACCGAATAGACCACCGCGCCCTCGTCTTTTTCGTTTGTCAAAGTTCAATTTGCCGCACAACGCTCGCATATAGCGCTCGATTAATTAATCAACCGCTTTCGCACGGCGTGACACGTTTCTACCCGAGATTCTCGTGCATCTCGTTTGTGGCTCCGTAATTAACGTGTCGGATTGTTCGTTATGGCGGTGCCACGGAAACGGGAACGCGTGTTAGCGGGGATCGAAACGCGGTGGTCTCGTGATTCCCGTCGATCGTGTGCAAACCCAAATGCAATCTGGCAGTGCCGGTGACAACGAGTAACGGTCGAGAAACCTTAGGTGATGCGAGGCGATCGAATTTCGAAACCGACACGACTGCATCGCATAATGGCCGTGCAGTTACAGGTGCATCCGATTCCGATCGGTTCGCTTTTTATTTTCACCAGGCCGAAGTTATGGCGGGGATGTTACACGAATCGATTTCGAAGCGAAACAAAGCTGTTCGATTGTCAACAGAGTTTGCGTATCGTTTACAGAGTGTCGCAAAGTTTCTTCGAGTTTTTACTGCTTTTTGGTTACATCTATACGGAAACTACACGGAAAGTTATGACTAAACCAAGTGCTTTGACACTTAAAGTTAAGATTTTTGAAAAAGGTGGAGTTAATCGATTTGTGCACTGAATGGCTCATTTCATTCCACATAGTTTCAATTTGACTTCGATTCAACATGAGAAGCGTACGTCCGAACTGATTTAAGACAGATGTGCTCCTTTTGTTTCACCTATCGAGAAAAATGAAAGTTGAAAGATCCCTGAAACGGGTTGCAGCTTGCATTTAAATGCGGCGCAAGCACGGAAACCCGAAACCCGCCCCAAAAGTACCAGAACGTGTTCCACAGTCGACGAGTATCATCTAATCTGTTTATCGTGCGTGTCCAGTTGCTTTCACAACGTCGATGCATCGAATTAACGTTTTATTGGCAGTATGTCGAGGATGTTCGTTGCTTCCAGTAACCTCGCGTGCTGTTAATACCGGGGTCCAGGATGTATAGAAGTAGAACAATTAAGGATTCGAGGCAACAATCGGTCATTATGATTTTCTCATACTTGGAGCACACTAGTTGCGTATAATTATTCGAGGCGCGCCGATGTTCGTTCGGTGTTCGTCTCGAATATTTAACGCGATTGAAAATTACGAAAAAATTACACGAAGTCGGGTGGAGGGTAGTAGGGCAAATTGATTAGTCTGATCGATGAACGCCAAGGAAACCGGAACTCTCTCTTATTAACGGACACGGAATAATTTAGCAAGCCGTAACACCTATAATCACAAAGTTTGTCTTCCCAGCGTTTGCCTCCTTCGCTCTGCACGCTCCCTTATACCACGGAGTTTGCAATAATTTCCTTTTTCGTGCGAGCAGCAGAGGGGTAGATGACAAAAAGCGAAAAAATGTAGAGGGGAACAGTGGTTGCTTAAAAGAGGTTCAAAGCGGCTGACGAACAAATTACCGAGAAGTTTACCAATCCCGCGGACTACTGCCTCCCCACCACCTTCCTTTGCCCTCTCGTCTCTCACCCTCCCCCCACCCCTCCCCTCATTCGCCGTACTCATCTTTTTTATATATTAATCCCACCGCAACGACGCGCTGATAATCTTGGAAAGGGCTGTTTTAAATTGGCTTCTTTGACGCGATACGCCGCGCGATGAGTTTCATATCGGAATAATTTTCGAGCATCCTTCTCATCCCTCCACCTCCCCCCCCCTACGCCCCCGCCTCTTTTTTCGTTCTTTTTGTAAACCGTCATTTTTACTGAGAGGCGTTGACGAGCAACGCAATCGATTCGATAAACGACACGGCGACCGTCGCTCCTTCGAGAGCCTTTAAATGCAATAATCTCTTCCGTCGATCGTCGCCATTTTTTTTGTTCACTCGATCCCTCGAGTGGACCGTTTAATTGCCACACTACCGACTAAATATCGTTGTCCAGTTATAGAAATATTTAATCCACAGATTTTGGTCCGCGATTCCCACTCACACGCGCGTAGTTTAATGAACAATCGTCCGATGCGGAAGCCCGGACACGGTGAAAGCAACGCAATTCCATTTCCCGAATTTCGGTTGTCTTTGAGCGGAGGATCCGTCGTTGACGCTCCGCGTTCCGCGACAATTAACCGATGGCAATTAAGACGTCTAAATTAATTCGTTATAAACAAGCCAGATATCCCGTAGCGAGCGGAGGCCACGTAATTGCCCGGATTCTCACAAGCTTCAGAAAGGAGAGAATACCTCGGTACGCGCACCTTCACCCCCGTCCCCGCGCCTTATACAACCACGTTTTCTACACGTACACCCGCGACGTACCGACACCGACTCGCCCGTCGCTCTATAATAGCAACAATTACTTTATTTTACCATCTTCCCGGTTCTCAAACGAGCTCGAGAAGCCAACCGTTTCATTTCCTCGCATTCTAAGTATCCGCATTTTGCCGAAGAAACCCGCCGCGAAGACGACTTTCTTTTCACGCTGTTGCGCAGCGATGGCCGACTGTTCAGGCGTGAATTAAACGCGCCTTATGCGCATTTATCTGCTCGCGGAACAATGCGCTGATTAGACGCGATCGTTCGGTGTTTATGCCTGCCCACGGATAGGCTCGACGCACGTAACGATGGCCTTAATTTGTACGATCAAGATCTGAGAAAATTATAAGTTACCGTTTCCTGGAACAGCTTCCCGTTGCCGTTGTAATACACCGAATTGCATTTCCAATTCGGCCGTGTGCGTGCGCGCATTATTCACCTTTAGGTGCGCGCTGCGATCATATTTATTCATCTCGCTCGATTTTCTCTTCCGAATCCCTTTATAGAAGATAGTAATCGGTAATTATACGGGTCAATTAAGAAGAAGAAAATCAACCATTTGCGAAGCGAGCACAAACGTTGGATGATCAAGATAACAACCAGGGATGAACTACGGGGAAGAAATCGCTTGGGAGTTTCAGGGATTTTATGTAACCATTCAATTATTTCAATAATTTACTTTACGACTAAAACTATCGTTTTCCACGGTTCGATTCCTCGTTTTAAATTATTCTCTAGTTACGGGAGCCAGGGTGCTATGATACGCTTCGTAACAAAGTCTAGCGCGCTCGTTGTGTTTCGTCAACGACAATGTTGTTTAAAGTACTTATTTTTTTTTTTTTATTTAGACCGTTTACCTCGCTCTCGCATCAACGGATTTCGCGGCTAGAAACTCGGTGTTGCAAGCATACGCTTTGCGAAATTTTATGTAACAATTTCGTCGGTGCGCAACTCGCGTGGTAGTTTCCTGACGGCTGCGATAAAGCCGCAACGCCCACTAATTGTCGTTTTTCACGTCCGTTTCCTCGTTTTGAACCGTCCTACCTATTCGCCGGAGCGACATTTTAGCGCTAACGAGTAGTAGTTTAACGACACTCCTGGGACTTAATTGGCTTACCGCTGGGTTTATCAAGCCAGCGCGTAATTTTTCTTTTTCTCGAGCGCATCGATGTTCCTCTTAACTTTACAATTCGTTCCTACCGACCGTGATTAATGCGCGCCCGGGCGCCCTTAGGAGCAGGAAGATAAGCAAGTGGGTTTAGTTAACCCTCTATGGGCCGAATTATTGTTTCTGTAGACAATTTGCAAGGCATATCATTTGAAGATTGATGCCAATAGCCATCAATATTGTTATCAGTTATCGGACACGTTATATAATTAAGACGTATGTATATGTCATCTTATGAAAACATTAAAATTATTTGACGAAATATCGACACATTAGCGTGTGATCTGAAAATTACACGGGCTCCTAGTCACACAATCAGAAATATCAATCGAAACATCCGAGTTACGTAAAAAGAAAAGACAGTCATTTGAACGCGAACGTTTTAAAATAAATAGTATGGTCCACATGGATGAAACCGCAGGGTGCAGCTAGTTGTATACATATAAATATGCATATCTGCAGAATAAATAAAGTTCTACTTTAATATGTAAAGTTGCAAGAACTATTCAATTCCCATATAAGTCAAATTATATACAATACGGCCGCTCCAGACTAAATTGCAATGGAATATTTTAATAGTACACGTCTACAATGAAATTTTGTTGCACGTAAAATAATAAATACATGTTTCTAGCGTAAAGTGAGTGGGCGACGTGTGTTGTACTCTATTGTTCCCGGGAGCGTCAAGAATGCCTAGGGTCGGCCCTGCGTGTAATCATCTTAATTAAAAGCTAACGGAATCCGCGCTGATTCGTGACAGGGGGTTAAAGGCGTATGGATCGATCAAAATTGCTCGGAAAGGAACGCTATGTTTTATGAATTCCTTCGTCATTAGCGGCTCGAGGAAATGATAAAATTAAACGCGTACGCGTTGGCGATTACAAACGCACATTATTCTCGCTTTCCTCCTGGGAAAGTTAAGGCATCGAGCGTGTTAATTATAATGAACGTTAAGTAACTGCCGCTATACGGCCGCTATTATCGTTTGTACCGAGCAACAAAATCGCCCAGTCCCGCATCGCATCAGGGAAAGCAGTTTACAGCTTGTTACTTATCGCGATGGAACGCACTAATGCGGTAATGCACGAGAAATCCTATCGACCGGCAAATCTACCATGAATTGAACATAACGATGTTCGAAACGGTACAACCGCCGCGTCTTGATGCATTTTTCGCAATTTTTCGCTTACACGATTTTTTCCGCTTTTACGCGCCCCTTTTCCTTTTTATTAGCCAGCTATTCGCGAACAACGGACCAGTTTCTACGAGTTCCCGTCGCGGAACACGAAACTGCGATTCGACTAATTTGAATTGAAGAATTTGTTCGACTAACAGTTGCCGTTTACGCAGTTTAAATTACCGAATACGGAGAGACGGAGAGCACGTAGAAGCGATTGGGTAACGTGGATCGGTTAAACACGGGGAATTCGAGAACACGGTGCAATATCCATATCCTATAGATGAGAAAATAATGAGCGAAGAGTGGCGATTGCATTCCAAGCGCGCAACCATCGCCTCTCATCGAGGCAATGGCTCCGCTCCACGACAGTCTAATCAAACATTTCCGTGGGATACGTGAACACTAAAATGCTAATCGCCTCGATTCTCACGCATTTTCGAACGGATTTCCGATTTGTACAGATGCCATTAAAAGATAACGTCGGTTGTCCTAATATAAAATGCACGTCCAATGTATAAAGAGGATAATAGCAATGCTCTCTGACGATGAAAGCACTCATGTGTATTTTTGATTTGTTTAAACTAGCGTTTAAACTAGTGATGAACAGAAAATGGGGAAAAACAGGGTCACTTCTGCGACGAAAGGATTCACGTCGTGACGACGAAGAGAGGGAACGCAGAATTATCGTTGGCATAAATCGCAACGAGCAGACGAGAGAGGAATTAATTACACCGTTATCGGTGTAATTAGAGTAATAATTGAGTTTTACTTTGTTTCAGTTATTTTGGTTTTGATGCGCAATCGTTACCGAGGAATAATTTTCAAAATAATTATCGTGGGCTTGCGATAAGCAATGAAATAATCTATAATTGCAGAGCGATGCTACTCTTAGATAACGTTGCGTTAAATAAAGAATCGGAATTTCATTGTCGGTTAATTTCGAATAAAATTCGCCCAGTTCAAGTCGGTGGAGGCAGCCATTTTTGCTAGGTCGATCGAGAGTTATGGTACTTCTTGATCATTTCGATAAGAAAATAAGTACTTATTGCTCGGAGAAGTGGTACGCGGTAATCGAATATCGACGATAATTTCCGTGATAATTTATCCTTGATTCCGAGCGAGAAATCGCGAGACGGACGATTCATCGGGAAATATACTCGAGCTTTTGAGTGTGTTCGATACGCTCGGGACGAGACATATGGTTTACCTGTGGTGAAACACCTGCAACATTTCAAAAGTAGCATAAATCGAGTGGCAATTGTGTCACGCGTGTCGGATAATCCTCCAACTACCGAGTGAAATTGCAATCGGCGGAGTAAAAGTCGAACGATGTTTCGAAATAAACTTTATCTCGTGAAAGGCAATTTGTCGAGCACCGCGGCACGTTTCGACTTTGATTTTCGATCAATGGCGGTTCGATTCCGAGGTAACTAGCGTCGATATATTCAACGAAGATCGGTAATACGTCGCTGGAACGAGAGTCGCGGTGTAATCGGTTCGAAAAGATCGTTAACCGACCGGAAATCGGTAATCGGCCGGAATAATCAGTTCCTTTTATATCTGCTTACGTTCTTTTCGACGCGTTAGTCTCGGATTCGCATTTTTCTACGTAAAAGCGAAACACCACGGAGGATGCACGGTCAATCCTCGCGCAGTCGGAACTTTTTCTGTTCCCGCGCTTCTTTTCTCGTCCGTTTCTGTCGCGTTAATCGGACTCAAGCTGCGCATATCCCCCGGTACCGTGAATCGCGCCCTTTCTTCGGCTTCCATTTTCATTTCGATTCGTTCGAAGCAATCTATGATTATTTCTTCGTGCGCGGAGCCCGCTCCACGAACGATCGAACAAACGAACGGGATATACCCTAATCGTTCAGTTCATTATGAGTATGCGCACGCTCGCGATGACTATGACTGATGCTAAACCACGACGAATCGCGATGCACATTACGACTAAATATCGCACTCTTTGCTCCGTTCCGTCTAATGTGCCCTCTCGCAGATTGCCGTCGAGATGGAGAATCGAAAATGCATCGGTCATAAACGGAGTGATATCGCGTTTAAACAAATACGTTTCGCGATGCTTGTTGATTACCGTAGGAGTCGAATACTTTTGGTTGGCACGAAAGAAGCCTCGAATTTAAAATAAGGGTAACCAATTGATAGTTGAATCAAGTTGCCCTCATCGTTGATCGCCACTGAACGACTCAATTCTAAAACGAACTATGAGCGTAACAACCCTTCATTTGGGGGGAGGGGTCGTTATCAAATCACTGAAATAAATTAGGATATTATACAATACCTAAAAAAATAAAAAACAGATTTTGATGAATTCCGATTCAAAGTCAGCAAGTAATAGCCAGCTAAATTAGCAACCGATAGCGATAGAATTCAAATAGTTGATATGTCGAGGTTAAGTGAAATGTAAATCGATTGTTAGATAGAAATCCGGAACGTTACGTGGCGTGTGAAAAACCCGAGGTCGTCACCGTTAAACGATCGATCGAGTACGTTGACCGATTAATGGAAATTCGAAATCTATCACGCAAATCCGTAACACCGGCTGATGGCGGCGAGAGAAGCGATTCAGGCGATTCCGAGCTCGCCATCTATCTTCGCGCGCGTTGGTAGCGAAGAAAGAAGGCATAATTAAATTAAATTAAGCCCGGCTGAGCTCTTGGCCTCCACTCTTCCCTCCTTCCCTTATTCACCTCCTCGCCCCGTTCCTTTGCTGTCGTACCAGCGGCGACAGCAGTCGACGCCGCCTTTATTTGCAAGCAATTTGCGCTCGCGGATCGTGGTGCAAAAAATCTGAAAATAATGCTGCCGTATTAATCATATCCTTCCGCCCTTATTCCTCTGCCTCCTTCTCCTTTGCCCCCCACCCACTTCATCCGTCAGTGCTCGTCCGCGCACCGACATGAATACTTACACTTCGTCCTCGCTATTTACGATCAAAAAAGTACAGGCGTGGTCGGTGTAACACGATTCGCTGTGGCGTTGTTCCGTGACACTATACTTGCTGGAAGTATCAAAGGTGACACGTTGCAATAACTTTAATTCGATAGCAGTTATTTCGATCGAAGTAACGACACCTTACGTTACAAATTTATTTCTCGACGAACATCCAAGGAATTAGCTCGTTGGATCGTGCGACCATCTTGCGAAATTATGTACAGAACATTCTCACCTGTGGGGTGATACACCGCGTGCTCGAGAACGCGACAAGCGGTATTGAATCCATGGGAGGAACGGCTAACCTGATTCTCCGGTTAACCGTACGGTTAAAAGGAGGGTGTGTGTATTTACACGAGAGGTGGGAATCACGGTAACGAAATCGCATTCTGTTTACTAGGTAGTCGAGGTGTTAATGCGACGCTCAGGATTTCTTTGGCTTCCTCGGTGGCTCGAGGCCGCTGTCGTACTCGGAGGTGTTGAGCATCCTGACTTTCTTCAGTAACCCCGTCCTCGGCTTGTCATCCGGATGCTTCCGTTTCTTTGCCGGCACCCCGTCGGGTCTGAAAACCCGAGACCGGGCCTTAATCGTCGCATTAGGGCTAACCCGCAATTTTCGGTAATTCGACGTAAACGACATGTGGCGAGGACAGAGCGCGGTAATCGAAAATCGACAAAAAAGTAGTCTCGCTTCGGAAACCAGCGACACACCCTCCCGGACTCGGTTGGTCGCGCTGTGGAGAATTCGGACAACCGTTGCGTCGCCGTGGCGAATTTCGTCTTTACATCGTATTTCCTAAACTATATTTATCGCGCGCTCAGTCCTCGAATCCAGGGTAGTTTTCACGTCGTACCTGGCAGGTATGGAGGTAGCAGCATTCGAAAGGCGCTCGTTATCGGTTTAAAATTCGCGTTCACGTACAATCTCTTCTTGAAACTTGCCTAACACGAGCTATGGCGTCCAAATTCTTCCGAGGGTTAATGTTCTCCAAAGGAAAGATTTGAGTCGACAGCTTTCGCGAAACACGATGTATATATCGATAGATCGTGAAAGATCTCGCACGCAGCAACGAACCCTCCGTACCTTGCGTCCTTCGCGGGAAAGTTGGTGCTTGAACGTGTTCAAGGGCGGCAACGATGACACGCACACGTACACATACACCCACACGAGATCGTACGCGTTCCCGCACAGTGCAGGCGTAATCGGACCCACAAAGGCGTAAACTGTGGGTCTCTCGATCCATTGGATCGTCAGCGCGGTGCCCGCCTTTCACCCATTAAAACGAACTTGTTCTCTCTCTCCGGATGGAGGGTAAACCCGTCGGTTACCCGTTCCGTGTATCGAAAGCACGCCCATTCGAATCGCATCGAACAAGTTAATGTTTAATTACTGCCTCGAGGAAAAGCGATCGATGCGTGTCGAATGCGTGACCGAAATGGCGACGCCGATCGAGGAGCGGCACAGAAATGGAGGGAAATGGTTTCTCGCGATAGTAAGTTTCGAAAGACGACCGCGACGATGCGCTGATCCGTTTTTACGCGTGCTGGAGTAGCGTGGAATTTTTTCGAGGTAAAAGGATGCGTATTTGGTCCGTACGAAACAGAGTAGCGCATTTACAAGCGATCGAGCGAACGCGTTGCATGACGAAAAGAATTAAGATCTGACGGAAGGGGAACATGTGAATACGCAACCACCGAACGATAGCGAGCGATGGACAGAAAATCAGAGCAGCGGTACGAGAGAGATTTCTACAAAGAGGAAGAGGATAAGAGACAGGTAGAGAGCGAAGGGAGGCTCGTGCTCGTCCTGTGGTTTCCGTAAATGGCGCAGCCACGGCCGGAAGTAGCGGTCGCATCAGTCTGTTTAATAGCCGTATTGTATAATTATGAACAATGGAGAGATAGGACGAGAGACGGAGAACCGAGTGTCGGAGAGAGAACGGTGAAAGCTTGGAGCTTGGAGAAGGGTAGAAGCCAGCCGAATGCTATGTGAAATGCATACCCGACGAGATGGACGGAGACGCGTTAGGAGAGAACGAGACCGTTGACGTCAGATAGACGGAGATACGAAGGGAAACCGAGGGAGACGGGAAATAAACGAGGATGAGCACGACGAGAGCCGTATGGCTTATGGCTTATGGCTGCCAGCCACCGTACACCACGTCCGCTCGTTCGTCGTACATGACGAATGACACAAAGCGACAGTTTTGACGTATCTAACCTCTCTAGGAGCCACGAGCTGTCCTCTCGTTACGTGTGCGCGTACTATCTGTTAATACACGTGGTTGCGTTTGTTACGAACCGTGCACAGAGAGACACGGAGAGGGAGAAATTACGGAGAGCATCGCGGTTAACAAGCTAAGCCACGCGTGAATCCGTCATTAATACTGCGAGTTCGCTCGTCTTCGCGATTATCTACCTTGACCGAGTCAACCAAGTGGTCCGGCGACGGTCTGATCGACAATTTTCGTCGAGGTCTCGTTCCTTCGCTCCGTAGTCGAGCTATCGTACCACTTTCTCACATACTCCTCGATAAGATCGCGTGATTCAACCAACCATTCATTCGCCATTCGATACCTTAACGCGAAGCGTTGTATGCTTACCGTTCATTCGTAAGCCTATTGTTGTGCTGTTGCTTCGTGGTATCCTTCTCGTGTATTTTTTTCCCTATTCCACCGATTCGTTTCGGAGTTTCTCTCAACGCGAAACTCTTGGCGAAGTGGCCTAGGTGAAGGTTCCTCCGGTTGAAAATCTCACGCATGTCGCGCGGATAGCGGGCGTAGGAACGTACCCAAGAAGTATACGCTGAAAACCATTCGGATTATTTAAGGTCACCACCTAACCGATTCACATTGTTTCGCCGTTCGAGATAACCCGATATTCATGGCATTGTATTATGTAAAATCGCTCAAAGTCTTCATCCGCAATATTATACTTACACTCTACAATTATTGAAATCACATCCACTTAATTTTTGAACGTTAAACTTTTTCTTCGCTTCGATTTATATAAAAGACGCGAGTTATTTGAAAATCCATAAATTCAACGAACGACACGAATCGAATCATAAGGACGATCGTACGTTAGGAAAATACATGCGTCCCGCCCACGTGTAAACGAGGCCACGTGCATCGTAACTCGGATGTGATTATTGGTTGCGTGTCTAGCGCGCCCTTATTAATCGAGGTTCCATTAAGTTCTACGGGGGTTCGCGTACCGCGATTCTATGGGGTGTGTGCCCCGCTGTGAGCTATTAAGAGGCATTAACGGGGGCCGAGTCAAGTGCTGTGGCTAATAGTCGACCCGTTATCCCCTCTTAACTTCTCTAGCTTCCGCGTGCTGCTGAGAAACTCGGGGTTCACCGATCCTGGGAGAAATTGACATATGCCCGCGTACTATTGTCGCTCCGTGCGAAAAATTACAGCGAAGTGCATCTCCTGAGATACTCGAATGTATCGATTCGTCCGAATTATATGTTGGATTTTAGTATTTCTGTATTTAGATAAGAAGAATAGAATCGAGGAACTCGTGAAATACCGTAAGAAGTATTTTTCGGCGCAATAACTACGCCAAAATAGTTTGTCACTTAAATAAAATACACGATACACGAATTATACGTATTCAACTGGAAATAACTGATTATCGATAAAGTAACGTGATAAATGTTTGTTTTGAAATTTCGTTCGATCGAAGAAAATCTGACCGTTACGAAACGAAAATGGAGGTATATTGTAACGGGACTTTCCCGCTGGGAAAACTAAATGTCCTCAATTTTGATCATTCACGTGGCGGACCTTATGCTCCGATATTTTCCGGCTTGATTTCCGTCTGCCTTCTATAGCAAGATCCGTCTCTTCCGCACATAAGAAACTTGAGAAGATCTTTCTGCCGTGGACCGGTGTCGGCGCGTTGAAAAGGGAGAAAAATGTTTTTCTCCATTTAGCACATAAATCACCCGCGGGGTTGCTATCTAGCTGAGAAGGCAGAGAAACGAACGATGGTAGGGGATTGAAGAGAGTGGGCCGCGTGGGGGGCGGCATTGTTCCTAAGTGATGTAACTGCGTCTTATTGTATTTGTATCCTGTATCGCATTGTTAAGAGTCTCTCGCCACAAAGCGTAAGTGGTTTTGGCGGAAGCCACATTCAGTGGTTGGATTGTGTCGGCCACCCCCTGCGAAAGGCGTACGAGCCTGTATATACTAGATTCGATCTAACTTGCTGCATGCGTTTCAACCGCTCGTTTTCGCCACGAAAAGTAAATAAAAAAAAAAAAAGAAAGAAAGAAAAGAAAGAAAAACCAACCAAAAAGTGAATTTTACAATTCGTTTTTGAAAACCAAAAACCCACTCTGCTCGATTATCGTTTACGCTCGAGATGCATTGGAACCGATTTAACGTTCATATACGTAAACGTACAAAAATATAAGCATTTGAATACGATTGTAAATATTTATGTTACTTGTTAACGACGACAAGAAGTTACGCCGAAAAGGGTGTAGCTAAGGGCTGGAATAAAGGACTATGTATATATGTGTGTATGGAGCACAGTAGATAGGTAGGTTAAGGGTAGGGGTCGGAGACTAGGGGGTTATTCCATAGAGTTGTATTCGCTATTGAGGGCTGTTCGGCTCTATTGGGGTGATAATGTTACGAATTAGCGAGATTTCCACTTCTACGCACACTGCCCAGCACTTAGATCGGTCGGGAATGAAATATATCGTCGGTGGCAGTGAAAGACGCAGGATGTGGTCACGTGATGCTCAACAGTATATCTTATTCTTTCGATCGTATGACTTCAATGTCCCGACTTTGCTTTTTCGCCTACTTTTACCTTGTTTGGCAAACAAATCTAGCCTAACAGTTCCGATCATTTTGTCTCTCCCAGGGGCTTCTCCCACTCGCCTATAATATTACTCCGCCTTTCTATCCCACCCTCTCCCCGTTGGAAAGTGTAGCGTCGAATCGTCGACGACAATTAATCTATCAATCACTCGGAGCACGTAGAGGAACGGTCAAGTGGTTAACTGTGTACCGTCACTCAAATCTGAAGCGGCTAAGCGCTCAAAAACCGTAGCTAACCTTCGCGTAAAGCCACGCTTGACGCGAGACAACTGCGAAACTCAAAAACCTCTTAGAGAGATTTATGGTCTTTATTTTACGTTTTGAAAATCGATCACCCGCGACCATCGAACGCCGTCGGACCGTGGGTGTCCGTCGTTCCCGTTTCTTTCTCTGCTTCGAAACGCTTTGAAAAATACATAGCACGCGGGAGAGGAGACGCACTACGATCCGCGAGCGTAAGGGTGAATATTACACTCCCCTCGAACGAAACTCGAATCATCGCATCCTAATGGATTTATTATTGCAGCAAATAAATTCCCCGCCCTAACAGCCGTAATAGAGCGACCGTGGCATGGCAAACAAGATCATCCTCCTCGTCCAGAGAGTATGTAAATAGCCGAGTGGCGAACGAAAACCGAGACAGAGTGAAGGCTCTCTAACACGACCGTATGGGGTTACTTTATATGCGAGTAGGGTGCCCGTCGGAATTGGCTTAGTCTACCCTGAAGTCAGCTCGCTTGCGTTCCGATCCAACTGAATCGAAATGGGTGCTCCCTCATCACGAGTACTTTGTGTTTCACCGAGTGGTAGAGGACGGAAACGCGTTAAGCGAGAAACCGTAAAATCGATTCAACGTTCTGTTTAAAGTGCCTCGGTCCCGCGCGTCCAAAGGTACTCGTTTGCAAGTTTGGGTATGCGCAACCACAGCACAATACCAATTCGTTTAGAAATTCGACTCACCTCTGCACGCCATCGCCCGAAGCTTCGGATCCTCGAGCACCAAATTCTCGAACTCGTTTTGCAGCGCGATCGCGGCGTTATGAGCGGAAGAGTGCTTGCACAGAGGGGTCAGCAATTTATCCAAAACGTCTTCCATACTTTCCTGCTTGATCCTGATGCGCCTGGACTCGAGCATTCGGACAAACTCGACTTCAGGCGGCGTCAGAAAGATGGTCGCCGTTCCAGAGGATCCTGCACGCGCCGTTCTGCCGATTCGATGCACGTAATCCCTGGCTGAGATCGGCCCGGTGTATTGAACCACGCAGTCCACCTTTGGCATGTCCAATCCACGAGCCGCGACATCCTGGCGACACAAAGATGACGAACGTCGTTGGATGTAGAAATTAAAAGGGCCAAAAACTTAAAGCTCAACACTATGTTAAAATATATTAATCTAGGCTGACATTAGCTTCTGAATACTGTCACTGGGTATATCAAGTGCTTCATGTGTTTCTAGATATTGAGCAGTATAAGTAGATAACCGACAACATGATTAAGAGATTACCAGATGTAGACGGTGGAGTTAAAAAGCTTCTAAGTACCAACTGGTAGCCTATCAATAGGCTTCTTACTAGGGCAACTAATGCTTTGTTATCTATTATTAACAGATACTGTTCCTTGTCCAGTTATTCAGTGTTTCCAATATGAAATACCCAACAAAGTCGAAACGTTAGTTCACGATTGCCCAACAACTCATTCCCCGCTAGAAAAGCGGCAGGCCACATTACACCGCGCGATCTGCTGGTACAAATGTCTTACAAACCGCGTCGATTTCTCGTTTTGTAGAAGGGTGAATGCGCGCGGCTGGCACCGAGCGCCCGCTGTGGGACCCCAACGGCGAACGTTTGAGCACGGCCCTGATTTCCTTGCGTTCGGTTAACCAATGATTTACCGAACGGAGCGCGTCGAGGCCCTGCTTGACGGCCCTGGGACTAATCCCGGACCACCAGTAGGGGGGCGGCGTCGTGGTCCCGAAAATTCTTTCGCGGCACGATATGGATGCGTCTGTCCACCTTCTTTTTTTTTTCACGTTCTTTTATCGAATTAATTCAACGCCGGCCTATCGACGCCGGCAGACTAGGCACCGGGGCGAGGAAATACAAGATAGATACCATAGCGAAATAAATATCGACGAATATCACGTTGTTTCGTTGTCGCGATTTAGTTTTATTCTAATGCTTGTTGTCGGATAACGTTACAGGAATACACAAGGTGTTCCCGTAAAAATGGGGCACGACGATTTATGATTCCCTAGAAATCACTGTTATTCATACCCTCTATAGTTATTGAAGAAATTTGTCTCATTTAAATGAACGCTATATGTTTCCAAATAAATTTGTAATTGTAAATATATACAAGTTGGAAGTTTATTTATGTACAAATTTCTTCGATAAGTACAGAGGGTACGAATACTTATGGGACTGGCTGTGTATATTAGAAATAGCAATGTATAAATTTCTATCCCGCGATCCGAACACTACCTAAACTTGTTTGCAAGCGAGAATGCAACGCAAACGCGCATGCAACTCGGTAGCAACGTTTCTGGGCCCTCATACGACTTCTAATTACTTTAGTGCCTTGAATTCTCATCTGTAAATACGCGATATGCATTGTAAATGGATATAATTACATAGCCCGATGTTTGTTGCATGAAGAAATTGTTACAATCCTGGTGATCGATTGGCGGAAATTAGGATTTACCGAAAGATGTTCCGATAAAGCGAAACCAGTCGGGACGCCTACGTGTCTTCGGACGAAACAAGCATCGCGGTTGCCACCAGTACGATATAGTATAACGAAAAACGGGCACGAGGAGCGATCGATGGCAGCGATTAAGACAGACGATCGTTTAGGAAAGAGAGACGGCTATCGTGGCTTGGAGGATCGAGAACGGATCGTCCGTTCAAAACATCTCACTCGAGCCGTAGATCACCCCTTGGATCCAGATTCACCACCGCAGAGGGCCGCGTAACATTCCGTCCGCGGGGGCTCTCAAGAGTTTTCAACGTGGAAATTAATAACGCTGCCATATAATTCCCATGCAGGGGATACCGTTCTGGGATCAACGGTTAAAAATTACAACGGAAACGACGAATACCCTTCGAAGCTACCATCGAATCCTACAATCGAGACTAGATGATGGAGATACTATAAGACGAAGAACTATAAAGTCCTAACGTTCAACAACGCGGGTGATCTATGCAGGTCCCTACGAACGATTAGACTTTAAAGTATTTATGTACACAGTCCGCAAACCATCCATTCAGGGAGCTGATTGCAATTAATCGGTCTGCACAGGATTCGAGCAATGAATAATCAGAACACGAGGCGAATCACCGTGAAACACATGTCGAATCAACGATGCAATCGCCTGATTAGAACGAATTAATCCTTGCAGCGGGCGAGCTGTCATTCGTTGCGTGCCGCGGATTATGAATTTTCGAATCCGTGCATTTAACTTGGACACCGAGTTTTTTGTTGTCTGCCCCGTGAAAATAGCGTGGTAAGCTCCCGTTAACTAACGAGGAAGACAAGAAACAAAGTTAACAAGTGCGAGTTTAATTATTATTATTGAATCTTTGTCGATTTTTATCTGGCAATGGGAACGGTTACTTTCACCGGTAATTACGATGGTTAAGCAGTTATTACGAAGTCACGATAGATCTGAAAGTTGATCTACCGTTCTATTAATTTGAACGTAATTAGTAAACGAAAGAAAGTGGTTCTATCGATCGGAAAGCGGCGCTGCGCCGTTCTTCGGCGAACCATCGTGCAGGAAGTTGTCTTTCGATAGTATTGCGCACAAAATTTAAAAATTATCATGAACGTTGCTGCAGGACCAACGCATTTTTTTCCAACGAAATCTCTGTTACGCGAGGTATCATTACTGTTAAGCAATCGCAATTTCAAAAGTATAAAGCAATTAAAGAAAGGACCGGCGAATAACGGACAAACAATCATAATTATACTCGTTACGAAGGCCTCATGTGTGCACATAATTTTTAACCTCCGGACACAGCGTGGGTCCAGAGATATTAAATTCCGCCCTGAAAGAATAAGCCACGGGGTAATTTACTGCTCAGGGAGTGCCCGTCGGCTATCCCCGGCTTTTCTTCTGTCTTATCCTTCTATTTCACCGCCCTTCCCTTTATCGTCGCTTCATACTAATTCTTGCTCTCATAGAGCAATGTCATCGCTCACGTGCCATGTTATGCAATTTTGTTTCGCCGTATCGAATGAGAAGCCCCCAGGTTTAAGTGTTCGCAGGTAAAAACTTACCGTGCAGAGTAGAACCCCGGTTTTCGCCAGCCTGAACGTTTTGAAAACCTCCGTTCGCTCCTTTTGAGTCATGTTCCCGTGCAATTTGAAAAACTCTATATCGACCAGAGGATCGGAGTCCTCGTCGTCTTCGTCAACCGGTTTGGTGAGCACAGTAGACAGTATTTCCGTGTGGTAATCAACCATGTCCTGGGTGGCCATGAATATTAAAAGTTTGCTCTGTCCATGGCTCTGTTGGCATTACAAATGACATTTACGAAGCTTCGAACAAAAGATAATAATAAATAATATATTTGAAACGATCAATCTACCTGACACTTTCCCGCGATGTAAGCACTCAAGGTCACCATCCTCAATTTCGGCGGCGTAACGATGTAGGTCTGGATCACACTTTGGGGGACTATTAAATCTTCGTTTACGTCGCTCGTACTATCGCCAATTGTTTCTAAATTTTCTTTCGCGGCGTCCAGAAATATAGGATGCTCCATCGCGAGACCCGCTAATTTTTCCACGGCTTGCGTCAAAGTCGCGGAAAGTAAGATCGTTTGTCTTCTGGATTCATTTTCATTGCTATTTTTATCTTTTCGCGCATCATTTTCTAGCGAACCGGATACTTTTTTTTCGGTGGACTTGGCGACATCCTTCCGTTTGTTCAATTGTTTCGATTTGACGAAAGGTTCGTCTTCCTCCGAATCATCGTCGCTACTAGAGTGGTATGCTTGCCTTTGTTTAACGACATCTTTTTTCGTATCGTCTTCGGGTTTTAAATTCGTCAGATCATCCTTCGTTGTCTCATTTTTTGAACCAGTAGTTTCTTCTATATTCTCGACATCCTCGTCGGTGAATACTTTTTTCACGTTTTGTCGAAGAATTTTCATCGCATCGTAACCTGAATTTTCGCTTGGTGTCGACACCTTTAAAGCACTCACTATACTGAAATTGCGTTTTAGAAAAAAAACTTAATCAAACGAGCGATGCACTTGTGATTTTCCAATTTTCTAATCAAACGTACCTTGATATATCTTTTTCATATCCCATCTCAAGCATCCTATCAGCCTCATCCAAAACAAAGTATTTAACGTGATTAAGTTTTAAAGCTTCCGTTCGTTGTATGTGATCCAACAATCTACCAGGTGTACAAACTAATATATTGCAACCTTTTCTTAATCTAGCTTTCTCTGCTTTCCTCTTTTCACCCCCTGCTAAATACCCTGGCACAATCCATGTGTATGGCTAAAATTGTGTAAAAAGTAATTTGTGTATAATATACTAAATTAGATAATATCTACTAACATGTATTACTTATAAAGTGCTCACTTTGATTAATTTTAAGAAACACTCGTAGGTTTGTAGAGCTAGTTCTCTAGTTGGTACAACTACAAGAGCTTTCAATCCGCTATTTCTATTCAGTTTTGGTCTGATTTTGTGTAAAAACTCAATGATTGGTAAAGCATATGCTAGTGTCTTGCCGGAACCAGTTTGAGACCTAATTAAAATATCTTTGCCTGAAAGTATCCAAGGAATTGCTTTCTGCTGAACTATTGTCATTTTAGTGATTTGCATGTTCTGCTCCAAGTTAGATATCTGGTAAAAATTTTTGAAATTGTAGCAACTTCATTATCGGTTCAAAGATGTCATTAGGATAGTAATACTCACAGTGAAAGGATGTACATTAAGATCGACAAAAGTTGTTCCTGTAAAAACTGGTTCGCTTATCGGTTTTACAAATCTTTGACCAATATTTGGTATTTCAGGATTATGACTAAACAATGAAGATATCATTGTGCCAGGCCTAAGGGGAGCACGAGTACTTTTATCATTCTGTACATTCGTATGACTTTGACTTGTTGATTTGTCTTCATAATTCTTATTTGTTTTACCGCTAACATCTGTATTTGATATAGATGACAGTTTCTTTGATTTCTTAAATTTAGATTTTATCATTGGCATAACATCTTCATCTACATCTGCTTCTTCAGCTGACTTTAATGTATTAATTTTAGTATCTTCAGATTTTGTTTGTTTAGAAAATATATTTGAAAGTGTTTTTTTGGAGTCTGCATCCTTGACATTTCTTTTCTTTGCTAATAATGTTTTGCCAAAGTTTTCTCGGGTAACCTTAGTAAATGACACAACAGGAGCACTAGAAGCTTCGATACCTGTGGCTGGTAATGACCTATCTGCTCCGATAGCTTTCTCATTTATCTTTACGGGTACCTTCTCTAATTGTTGTTTAAACGTTTTACGTTCTGTATCTATGAGTTGTGTTTTAAATTTTACTTTCTTTGTTGCAAGGGTAGGTTGACTAGATGAATTAGCTTCTTTCAACTTTCGTGCAACAATTGAAGATAATAATTTCTGTTTAACTCTCTTTGCTTTTGGGCTGGTAGTTACGCGAACTAGATCATGTGTTGATTTATTGCTACTTTTAACTGTACTTTTATCGGTCTTATTTTTCTGCTCTTTCATTAAACTAAGTATAGAGTCATCTTGGTTTCCAGCTTTCTGTATAAAGAAGATTGACTTCGTTTAAGCAACTGCTTAGAAACATTCTTAACTTCTCACTTACCTTCTTAGAAGCAGGCTCCGAAGATATATTCAAGGAAATGTCCGTATCCTGCACAGTCATCGTTGAACGTTGTTTCTCCAATTTTCATACGTAAGAAACATACGCAAGTTACCAAGAAACACGACACTTAACCTAAAAGCACATGTCAAGCGCGCACTTGCTTCTCCAAGATTTCAAACGTACTGCGCATGCGGGGGTAATCGCGCGCGACTGGTTCCGAGGCTTCTTTAACATGCTACATAATAAACGATTACAACTACATTGAAAAAAAATGTTAATTTAAGAATGTGTACGATCATTCCAACCGAGAAAAATTGCGTTTCTTGCTTTAATAAAACTCTGGCTAAAGGTTGTCACGATGTCACGTACGGATAGTTCTAAAAAATACAATTAACTAGCGCGTTCTTACTGCGAATTCGATTACGATCGATCAACGCAGTCATCCGTACACCGCATCGAGCGACTACTCAAGCGAAGATTTATCGCGGTATTCGATAATCGAAGCTCGTCGACAATCCGGCGCGGGCTCGCAATATCGACGGTCGAGTATTTAAGCGTGCGTTTACTGGCAAACATTTGTGTTTACATTTTTTATAAAACGTCGGTCGAGCTGCTGGCGTCACAGTAACGAAAATCGTGATCACCGGAGAACGTTCTGGCATTTAGTATTTGTGATTCATCGTATCGAGACGCTCGCAATTCGCCATGTACAAGTTATGCTGTATCGGATTGTCATTAGCCGCGAGGATCATCGGCACATACACCATGGTGAGTGACGAACCAAACGCGTAATTGCAACATTAAACCGGTTTCTTGCACGTGGTAGGGTTGCGCGTAATATCATGAGATTTTCGCTGATAATTCGCATTCGTTCTCGTCGGCGATCAACGTTAATGTAATTTCATGTCCTATGTATTCCATTCGTATTCTTCTAGTCGCTCTCGATACTCATGATAAACGTGCTAATGAGCAACTATTTCTCAAGAGAAACGGACGACAAATTCTTCGATTCTATTGAAAATTGGGCATTGATCGGTTTGAACTGGATGCAGGTCTTAAGAACCTCGCAGATAGAAAGGAAAGGTGGGTTTTCGATTGAGCGTGTGCGTACAGATTGTCCCAAAATACGTGGTATATACAACCTGACAAGAGATGATAATGAAAATGTGTATTCGATTAACAAATTAAACTTATCAGAAAGGTGTTTTCACCCCTAGAATCATTTTTAGAATCAATGAAAAATAACAATGCGATTAGAGTCACTCGTAGGTACTTTGTTTCTGTAAAGATTTTATCTTTTTCATTGATTTTTTATTATGTATCAGTCATCGATTCTGTCTCATTAGTTCTTTTGGTTTCGATTTGTAAATATAATTATTTACGTGGCACACGTCACACAGACAGCCGTCTGTTTCTTGTTACCGCATCGCGCGTAATCCACGATTGTTTATTTGCATTTGTTATGATCAATATTGATTCGTCGACTACTCGGTGTTGGAATATTAACACGGTGTCGGATGACATCGGATACATTCGTGTGGTTTGAATTTCTACTTCTTTCAAGACTCGGACAATCATGTAATCGATACGATCGTACAATCGATTAAATCAGATTCAATATGATTTTCTCGATTAAGTTCGTACCACGCATGTTGCGACTCTCTGTATAATCATTTCTCTCAATGTTACGGTACTAATGAAAACAAAAATGAAATTCTTAGCGGAAACGGGGATGGTGTTTCTCCTGTTGTACGCAATTTCGTTCTTATTGGCCAGCGCGTACCTCGCCCTGGGATCAATTTCCGTGAGTATATCAAGATTATCCAACCAAGGGGCTCTTCTGATCTAGAACTTTATAATACGTGTTCTTCAAGTTTAATTTCTTTAAAACATGCTTCACATTTTTCTATACATCATCGCAACTTTTGTTCAAATCTTTGTAGTCATGCATATAACTATATTCATACCGAACGTATTCTATACAATCCTTTTGTTTCGAGTCAATGTGTGCAACGTAAAAAGTTCCGGACGTCAGAAACGCTATTTTTGTTTTCCTCGATGCTCTCCGGCATGTTAACATGTCTTTATTTAAACATATGCATACGTAAATGTGCAAAGTTTGAGGAAGGTGCGATCAACGGGTATTTGAGAAAAAAATTCACGAAACAAGCGGCTGGATTTAGATGTTCTAGACCAGAAAAAACTCGCTCAACTACACGCATAGAAGGCGAACTAAGAAGCATTCGCTGCTTAATGTGGCTGTGTCTCGAAAATGAATCGATCGAAGTATTTCTTTATTCGAAAAACGTATTTTCGGCACGTAGCAGCCTCGCTGAAACACGCTAACGATCTCGCTAACTTCCGCGTACGTTCACAGAGAAGGTCCAAGTGTGCCGTGCCTTGGATGTATTTGCAAATGATTAGCATAATAGATCAGTCTGTGGCGCTGTCTATTCATCTGACGCACGGGCCGCAATACGATGTTTACGATAATTCAATATGGTACATTCCAGTGTCCAGCATCTATCTATGTAAGTACATTGGAATTACCCATCAGTCTACGCGTCTCGGTTTGCTACGCGATCGGACTGCGGACGCCGATCGAGATTTCTCAATGCGTAGCTACTTTGTAGTACACGTGAAGCGAAGTAACGAGCATCGTTTTACGCATTTCTGTTGGTTTAGTGTTGTGCACGTACACTTGGATGGTGGTGCAAGCCGCGCGCAAGGAATGGGCCGACGTGGAACAGAATTGCCACAATCGCGACTTGAGGGAAGCTGCATCCGCGACGCAATCGAACGAAAATGGACCAAAAACGCCGTCTTATCTCTCGCAGAACTTTTCGATGTTCGACTCGCCGAGATCGCCCACGATTCTGCCCAAGTAGCCAAGCGAATGCTCGCACATATTCGAAGATAAACTCGTGGACTCGATTGTACTTCGTATCGGTACCTACCTGTCATCGCTCGGCGAGAAGAAGGCCAACAGCGCAACTAATCATCTGGATAAACTTCGAAAGCGTCATTTAGCTACCTTTAATGTTAGCGTATTTATTTATAGTTTCGACTGCTCCCTCCTTTTATAAGCGTTAATAAATATCGACCAAGCGAACAACACCGATTCACGATAACGCGTGACTCGCGTAGACGTTCTACTATCCTCCAACGGTTTCCTTCGAGGAACTTTGTTCGTTTCTGGAATGGATACGGATCTTAAAATCGCGTAATAACCGTTGATCACTCCCGGGGAACGGAACGTGCGCGGAGCGCCGGCGAACTACCAGAACGCCATGAATCTCGGTTTCGTAACGGGGAGAATGTACATATAATAACGCGGGCAACTCGATAAATCAGCCAGGAGGGGGGAGTGCGACTAATAGAGTGTATCAAATGCGTCCACGGGGAAGCGTGGCTGCATAGAAAATATGAGAAATGGCTCCGTTTCAACGTCGAAATACTTTGAAACTTTCGGAATTTGAATCGCGGCGCAAGCATATTTCCTACGCGGGGAATGGCCGCGGATGGAGGTCGATTTGTCCGAAAATGGCCGGAACTTTTCGCGAAACTTCGGAGAATAACGATCGGGCGCACAATAGTCGATAGAAAAAACCACTCGTAGCAATTTATTTGGGGCGTTTCACCGCGTTGCTCCGCGATCATTTGCGTTCGAGGGAAATGCCGCAACCGAGACCAACTTCACGAAGCGTCGCACCGCTTTCGAAATGATGTATCTTACGCCGCGGCCAGACATTCGGCGATCGGCGACGTCGAGCGACGTGCAATCTTGTTTTACAATACGATGAGAGACGAAGCTTTTAGAGAGGAGCGTACATTTGCCAAATAACGCGTTCAAAGTGCGTCCGTCGCACGGTACTCGCCAAATGCCGAATTGCATGTTTTATATTTTGTTAAACGTGTACAAAGAAACGAGATATCCTCGATCGATTGTCCACGTATCCGAACAGTTACACACGTCTGACTTTCCTAGGGTAACGCTGACGCGGGTCTTCGGATTTGATACATCGTCGATTGTTTACAACTAGATTTTGCTTTTAACATAGATGTTACCACTCGCGAAAACTTTTGTAAGCTTCCCGTTCAACGATACGGCTCCGAGCACGAAGGACGGAGATAGGGAGAGGTACGCGACGTGGTTGGTTGGAGGTGCTTTTAAAAAGAACTGAGCGAGCCAATTTGTAGGCTGTCGCAAACTTTTAAAACACTAGTTGACAGCCGTCCCCCGCCCCTGTCGCAACTCGTGCACCCGCCCGACGTTCACTCAACCATCTTGAAGGACTCCAACCGCCATCGAACGTCTCTCTTTTCCTGCGACTGGAGCACCAGTCTGCGACGACGACGAAACTCACCCCTCCGTGTCGTGGAAGCCGATGGATTGTAAAATAAAACTAACTTGGCTTTCGTGTCTCGGGAACGGAGTACCGACGAAATCTTATTCCCTCGGGTATCTTTTATTTTCGCGTACCCCTTTTTTTTTCTCCTGAACCATCCGCCAGGGTTGTAATTACGAAAAAAAGCTCCGCGAAAGATAGACGCAGAAGTGGGAGAGAGTCATCTTCGTTTGGCGAAACGAGGAAGTTCTCGTCTTCTATCTAAACTTGCCAAAAATTATACTCGCTGGTGCTTTTGTTACTTCTCTCGATCGAGTACCTCTATCGCGTAACTTTTAAGAAACCTCGTGTCTTCGAATAAACGGAAACTCGTGAAGAAACTATCGGGTGTTATTACGATTTTTATTATTATTTATAAAATACAACTTCCCTTTGTTACTTCTCTCCCGATAACTTGGCGAGTTTGGAACACTTTTACGTGTATCCAGCGGTTACCGGAGAAGGGTAGTCGCACGCATGGGGCACATAAAAGGTGGCGCGACGTAATTAATCTTCTTGTATGACACTTTGGCTGGTTACAGGGCAGAGCTTGCCAGGAGCCAGTACACAACATCCCACTTAAGCCCTGACGCCCAGAAAACAATTAATACGAAATTGATTAATAATTATTGCGTTCCAATTTCGCTCCCTTTGTCGCACGGTCTCGCTAGTCACGTAACCGTGAAAAAAGGAATTTTCTCACCGACGACGACGTCAGATTCTCGGATCACCCACGGAAAGTTTCGTCGCGATCGATACTTGATGTCCCGTAGAATCTAGCGAAATAATTTCAGCGCGTCCTCTGGTGACTATTAAACCCGAGATTCCTCTAAAAATTGGTCTCGTCGAACCACGATCGAACATTTTGCAGAGTAAACTCTAGTGTTATTATTACATAAAAGCCGGGATGCTGGGATTCAAAGTAATCGCATTCTTATCTCGCATTTAATCCTCTGAGGTGGTCGTGATTCAGTGAGCTGTGTTTTCCACCGTAGTAATTCATTATTGCCAATGATTCCAGGATTTCCAATAGTTTCGACGCTTTCGAACGAGTGGAACGTCGAAGCTTAAAAAGCCTGGCTCGGCGGGCAAGTCGGGGGCGCGCACTCCTTTTGTGACATTTATTTGCTCGCCGCTGAAAATGGCCAGTCGATTTGGCATTACTTTTCCAGACAGACAGATTTTATTGATCTGCCTCGTTCGCTCTCTCTTCCCGGCGGAACTGAACGCTCCATAAAGCTAACCAATGCTAATACTTCGCATCTCCGCAGTGGCGTCCTCGCGGAAGCGTGTACCCTCCTGTTCGCCGGTGCGCCGGGGTCGGCGGAAAAATCCGTCGCGACGCCGCTGTCCTGGACCGGAATCGGCAATAAACGCGTAACCGAGGCTAATTCGTAACGTTGGCTCCGTCATTGTGGCCCATTGTGAATTCTCTTCCCCCGTTATTCCGGGGTCCACGAGAATAATGCTGGGGTTATCGCAGGAAACTGCCAGTAACGACCGTAAGAGGCACGTACTCTTCCAAACACGCTCGATTCGTTTGTCCCCCCTCTGATCCATTGCGAGTGTTGGCGTTCAATGGTTCGTTGTTGTCCAGCAAAACGGAGGCAAGTGTCTGGATCGCCGAGTCTCGGCTGATTACCGTGGCTTCTCGCGAACATTCAATTGCACGGACGAGACGGCGACGAAATTTGCGAATGGTGAAAAGGGTGATAGGGTAGGAAGTCCCGTGTTTATTTTGATCGCGAAGTTCGTTTGCCAAGACTCGTTGGCGGATCAATCGTCTTAGCATATGAATGCGGGGATACCTATCCTTGGTCGTCCATCGTACACAGGATATTTTTTCGCCCTCCCCTCGTGAATAAGAGCTGACCGATGACCGTTCCTCGTCCAGAGACGGATACAAGCGGGAGGAATCGCATTACTTTCGAATTTCTCCGTCGGAACGGGGAGTGGCACGTGTTCGTGCTTTATCCCCTTCTTTCTAAGGAGAGACGGATGGACAGCGGGAACCGAGGAAGTAAATTTGTGAACGCGACCGTCGACGGTGACACATTAGCTGCGTTTAATACGTACTACATTAAACACGATCCGGAGCGATTGACCCTGCGACCACCGTGACAAAGTTTCCTCGACAATGCGGGAGACGTGCCGAGGGATGAAAATTTCCACGCACGTGCGTGGAAATGCCTCGTCGGCTCGGGTTGACCTTCCCGCGACCGCACGCTCACTTACACGATACGTTTCAATTTCCCTGAATTTCGTTTCATTGAACTCTTCCGTTGTCGACGAAATCGCTACACTTATAGCTTGTTGACGCGCGGTGACCCGTACTTGGAAAATATTTTGATGTTTACGTGTCTCCATTAACCCTCCCCTCATACGGTTGAGTCACCAGATACCGACATATTAGTTCCATCGTTAGATTTTTGCAACTGTGAAAACTGAAATCACCCAAAAGTTGTGAATAAAGATTAATTTGGTTTGAAAAAAGAAGCTTTTTTTTTAGCGAGTAATACCCCGATTTGTACGTGATAAATGTGTTTTTAGGTGACAAGGTAGTACATGCTAGGTGGGGTACGAAATCTAATCATGCTTAGGAAAAAGATAAAGCTGATACTCTGAGTCAAGAAAGTCTCTGAAGCATCGACGACTCGAGATAAGGGCGCCGCGTCGTAATTAACCCTTTGCACTTGACTACAGTTTCGTTACAGATAGCTAACAATTTAAACGACTAAACCCTTCTTGTACCATGATTGGAGAGTCGTAGAAATAAAGTATCTTGCTACTATTTCAAAGTATATCAATAAACAAAGACTGTCGCTTTCGAATCGCCCCTCGAGTGCAAAGGGTTAAAGATTGATTCTCGATAGACCAAAGGGTCGCGGGGGGGGGGAGGGGGTGTCCAAGCGAGGGGAGTCTGGTTATACCTGATCGGTCGATTCAAAGTGGCGGAAGCGAGCGACGAGAGGCGGTGGGCGGAAGAAGCCGGTTTTTCGAGAATGGCTGCCGTAGGTGTCGAAGGGGAACGGGGCTTGAACGAGGGCGCAATTAGGCGGTCTCGGGGTCGACGAGTACCAACGAGGTCGGGCATTATGCAAAGCAGATTTTAAATTTAGATGTGGCCCACCGTGCCCACACGAGCAACCCCCGTCGGTAGAGAGCTTGGGCTACTTCGCAGCTTCGAAAGGAGTATGGTCACACGGACAATTGAAGACACGGATAGGGAGGAATGGTGAGTGGGGAATCCGTGTACAAGTCGCGTATCGCGTCGTGCTCGACAAATTAGAGTGTTTTAAATCGAATCCGAGTCGAAAGGGGGAGAGCAATCGTTATAGACGATGTCGTTGGGAGACGGGATGAGGAAGGTGTGGGAGGTTGAGGGTTACTCGACGAGCTGTTTTGCATATCTGGCTCGCACACACACACACACACACACACACGCGCGCAACATTTGAGGTGTAAAATATTAAATTCAGGCGCCTCCGCCATATCGCCTACGTCCTCGAAAGAGGAGGAGGCGGCGGATGGAAACGGTACGCAGATAGGGGTGCGACGCAAAGGGGGCTGAGAAGGGGTCCGTTGCCAGATGGGGGAGGATATGGCGAGGGCGGCTCTGCGGCGCGCACTCAGCGAGTTTACATTTAAATGTAAAAGTGCCGAGTGCTGCTAGGCGAAAGCTGCTGTTTTGCATTCGAAAGCTCATGATTGCCTCTGAGCTTTGCTTTTGACGTCGGGCGTTTCTCGCTGTCGACGGATGGAGGGAGAACGTTTGCTCGTCGCCGGATCCACGAGACGACTATAGTTTTGGACAGACGGAATGATCTCTCGAAGCTGCCAGAAAAATTCGCCCAAACGGAATGGAGGATTATTTCGAACTCTGTCCCCGAAGAACATAGACGCGATAATTAACGTTCCTTGTGGCAGACTTTCGTTGCACTCGATGCCTTACGATTGAATAAATTTTATCAAGGATCTAAACATTAAGGGTAGGATGATCACACAGGAAAAATGGCACTAGCGACGCACGTAGACTTTTAATCCTTTAACGTACAATTTACTGTAGAATGGTGAATGCCATAGGAATAAAATTCCTTGCGTCCTTTCATACGATGCGATGTATTTCACATTTTTAGAATTAATTAATTTATTTCTCAGTAAAAACATGTTAAGAGGGTGCACTTGTAATACTTATACTGTAAAATTTCGCTCTGTTTTGGATTTAAATATATAGTTGACACCTGAATAAAAGTTCTTGAAATTATTTTCTATGACAAACGCGTATACTCCCTTAATTGCGTCCCTGTGGGAAGTTTCATCTCATTAACCTTAGGGCGACTATAGTGAGATCAAACGACCCTCTGGCCTCTAATTAACCCTCCAGTGAGTAACGTTACCAAAAATGGCAGCGTGGAATGTAAAATACGAAATCTTTCGAGAAAAAAAAGAAACATTTCTCGAAAAGTTCGCGAGACGCCAGATCGTGAACGTGATAATTTAACTTAAAATTCTCCTAATTCGCGAGTGGTGGAAAGTTTTTCTCGGCATCCCGCGATTCCTCCTACCGTTCTACATAATCCGACCATATTTTTGGTTTTTGCCAAGACGTCGTTCAAGGAACGTCGCCGATTCTTTTTCGAGCGCTCACGTACGCGAACGCATGCGCTCGCACACGCATGCAGGATTTATTTCCGGACTTTAATCAATTCTCGGAACGGAACGACTGACACGAGGTTACGAGCGAGTGGGTTCGCTATGTTATTCTTCTAATATGTATGTTTCTTATGAGCGACGGTAAAAGGGCTCCGTGCAATTTCCTATGATAGATCGAGTCCCACGGACAAGTTCCATTACGGCCAGCCTCTGAATTATTGAACTGGCAATTCCCCGGCGACACGCGGGACACCTTGCATCAAAGTGTCAACGGGCTCATTAAGCCTCCAAATCAGGTGAACTAACGCGCTAACCGTTCTGCTCTTGCATTTCACTATGACAAGTCAATGCATTTTTTCCTCGGTCCTAAATATCGTTAAACTTCGGGGATAAAGAGTGACTTACTGTAAGGGTTGTTAGCCGTTGGAAACTGGAAAGCTCCCTTGTGTAGCAACGTTTAACTGCATATTAACACTGCATGTTGGAATATTTAATATAATTCAGTCTTTCATTTTACTACAAAAATAAATGTACTGAGAATATGCAGATGTGTGTACAGCTAGAAATTCTTTCGACCTTTTACTTATAACGATTGTCAGTTAGACCAGCTTCTCGTAGAGAAAAGACCACAGCTTACTCGTGACATTAAGAGATAGAATCGAAACCCTAAATCAATAAAATTAGTATTTTATTCTTTCATTGTACCCCATTTCCAATAATGCACCCACCGATTAGAAATATATCGAGTACTCGCGACCAGAGTTTAAAGCATTTCCCATATGTCTCCTCCTGTGGTAAGAGAGGAAGGAGCATTTGCATTCCATCCGATAGATCGGAACACAGAGGTTGTACGATAAAGTGTGGGGCTATCCGAGATCCCTTGAAATAGTGCCTGACTGCAAATTGCGGTATCTTTGCGCGCGATCACCGTCGCCCGAGAGAGACATAACCGCGATCGTTATCCGAAGTCGCCCTTCTAGTCCATATGCTGGGTTAATAAGAGCCCTAATAACGGGTGCCACCCCATCGATACTTAGGGACTGTCACTAAATATTTTTCTTCCTGAACGATTGCTCTGGGAATTCGGCCGCGGCGCTGTTTTATACATATGTCGTGAACGGGGAACGTATTTCGGGGAAACATCGATCCATCTCCTGTGAATTTCATCCGTGCCGGTTTCGCGGAGAAAAATGTCCTCCTCGCCGCTCGTCTCGGATAATCGATGTCTCTCTTTTTTCTTCGCGATTCTCGTCGTCCTTCTTTTTTTTCGCGTAGAAGCATCTCAGTTCCCGATGTCGAGAGGGAAAGACGCGACGGAAGCGACCAGTAACACCGGTTTCGTTCCTGAGAACTTAGGCAAATATTTTTTTATTAATTCGCCTCGCTTGAAATGCAAATGGCCCAATCACGCGTCCGGAAGGCTGGAGCGGCCGGCGCTTACTCGAGTAATTTATTCGTAAGGGCGTTAAAGTTTCATAAGTCGTGCACATAAAATGCACTCGAGAGTGGAGAGCCAAGGGTGTCCTGCTACCCGTTCGCGCCACTCACACCCCCGGCCACTCTCACCCTCCCACGACCTCTCTATCCTGCCGCGGCAGAAAATTATGCAGATGGCGGAGAAAAGCTTTGATAAACACGACAGTCTCTGATCGTTATGCAGATCTGCGCCACTGTAAAATGGCGGCAATCTCTCCCTCTCATTCGACCATCCGCCCCTCTCTATTTCTCTCCCCTCTGCCTCTTCTAATTCTCCCTAGCTCGCTGGACCCAGGGGTGTTGCAGCATCTCGCTCTCATCCGACCGTTCCCCTTCGTCCTCCTCCTCTTCCGCCACCTCCTTTTCCTCTTTCTCCCTCCTATCGTCACCCTTCCGACTCCTCTGCCACCGCCTCCGCCTCCGACGTGGCTCGTTCCTGATTTTCACACCCCGGCCGCGGCATTACCAGCCCAAGTCGAGGGTGGAAATACGCACCCTCCTGCTTATTTTCGTGGCGCGTCTGCGCCCGGCTTGTACCACCCGGCGGTACGTATGCACTGAAATTTCATTGGAAGATCGTGCTGGCACTCGAAGACACAAGCGGCTAACGCTCGCACACGCTCGAGCCCCGGCAGTCATCCACTCCTGTTCGCCTCCTCGTTCCAGGCAGTCATCGGGATATCAGAGCCGCGCATATACTTTATAACCGCCCCGTTCCCGACGACGTAACGCCACCAAAATGGTCGCAAAGACACTTGCCGTCGTGCCGCTCTCAAGTGTCCCATGAACGCTCGCGACTGCCACTTCGTGTTTCGTGGTCGTTGAACTTCGAATGGGAACTCGTGCCACGAGTAACTGTTCGCGGCGACGAACACGATATGCGATACGGTAGTCCAGTTTATGGGTGCCTTCCTTTATTTTAAAGGTCATCGCTGAATACGGATATCCTTGCTTTCTATCAAATTTCTTCAGGCAATCCGTGACGTTGTTACTACTATTAGGTTGGTGAATATGAATTGTAGTTTCTTCAGTGTTTCAATCACCCGGCCCGATAATATCCATTTTAGTCTACTCTGTCATCAATTGATTGTAATCATATAAAAGAGGAAGAAATATACTGTAACATTAGAACCTTATTATCAACAATTTTATGAATACCTGGAATTCCACGTAATTTTTTTATATGAGTATAAACTTGTGAAGATGGTGGTGCAAATCGCTATAAACGTAAAGTTAGCTTTTGTAGAAGGTTACGTGGACGTTACAATAATTCAACGCTGATTTGAAATATTCAAAGCTGGTGGTTTTTTTCATTAGAGAATTGACTTATTGTAAGACGTTAGAGACAATAAATCTGGTTAGGATTCCTGAATCTCGATGACGTTATAAAAATAAACACTACGACAAACGTAAGATTATGTGGATTTCAATTGTCCCCAATAAAACTTTGATTCTCGTAGAAATGTTTACAAATATTCATGCGACAATCAACGTGTTAATCTATGATGAATTTAAGTGTATTACACGCCTTGTCCGTTTCCTCGTATCGAGCATTGTAAATAGACAAACCGATAATAGCTTCCTCTAGCTGGATAAATTAAAAAGCCTATAAATAAATTGTCAAACACGGTCCTTGTGCGTTATGTTTCGCGAGCGGATCCCGTCAACGCTGTCGAGTGGAATCCAAAGTAACGCAATTATTCAGAAACAGGGGCTCTAGGTGTCGGGACCACCCTCCGTAACGGCTTCCGAAAATTCGTTTTGGCGCGCGTTTAAAATTTTCAGTAGTCCTCTAAGTTTAGGGCGTCGACCATACTCGTTTTATTTACCGAATAATTGGCGTCGGACGCCTCCGTCTCGAGCCCGACGCGACGGCGATTCCTCGAGCGTGTCTCGGTTAGGATATCACAGGAATCGTCATCTCGTCTTACCATTTCTCGACCATTACGCTCTTTTTCGCGTATGCGCGCCCGCTCGTGCATCCTTCGCATACCCGAATCATGTTTTATTCATGCCCAACGGACATCGAAAGCGTTGCTTGGCACGAGTCGGTTGAGTTTGAGCGCGCGAATCGCTTTGCCTTCAAACCTTGAGGTAGAAGTACTTTGGTGCCCCCACCTGGTGGGCACGAGTCACGTCTGTTCGAAAATTTGACGATAGTTGACAGTAGGAATTTAAAGAAGATAGATATTCCGCTTTGGAACGAAATCAATGTTCCGAAGGATTATCTTTTTTCCGATTTCAACGTTCGCCGTCAGTTTTCCTCTCGATGGAACCGAAACACTCGAGCAGGTCAAGGTGATACTCGAAATTCGACACCTTCCGATTCAAGACTAAAGTTCCTCCGCATCGATCGCTCTTGTATCGACTTCCGTGTAATCTTACCGTCCGATCGATTTTTCGAGAGCCTCGAAGCACGTTTTCGCTGGTAGTTTGTTTCACTTTCGCGCTATGCATAATGCATGCGGATTTTAAATTTCACGCGCACGTGGATAGTGTTCGGTCATCTTTTAGGATTCCTGGAGGAGAGTACCGTGTACAGCGAGCGACGAGGGAGGGCGGATAAAACCAGTGGAGAAATTGACGCTGGCGCGCTTAACGAGCCTAGGAGCCAGATTGGCCGACGCGGAGAGGTAGATCGGTTCGTTGGACGGGCAGAAACAGTATTTCTGCGATCGTGCGTGGTTCGCGGGGCACCTTTGCGAGGCGGACCTTTCGATTAAAGGATAGTTATAGAGTCGCGTGATTAAGACGAGTCGGGAGGAAACGATCGTCCCGGCCGATTGGTCGGCGTATCACGAATCTTCGGGGCGTGGTTCGGTTACCCGCTCCCTCGACCAATCGTTCTCTTCTTTCAATTATTATTTAATTACGCTAATTGCCTGCCGAGGCCAATCCCCCTTGCGATCCTCGTGTCGGGCGAGAGTAAACTCGATGTAAACTCTTCTTAGAATCTTAACGATCATGGTTTCGGTACGTGAACGAAAACGCTGATTTCGTCGTGGCCAAACTGCAAATTATCGTAATAATTATTGAGGCTGTTTCGGTTCATGCTTCGACCTCGAGAAAGTAAACGACAGAGGATTAAACGGACCTTTGGATATCTCTTAAAATTAATTTGATTTTAGATCCTCGCTCTTATTTTAACCGTTTGCGCTCGGAGCCATTTCGGATCTTACGTGCTTTACGTACTCTTTTTTGACGTAATACCATGTAAATAAAACCACCCTTAGAAAATATTATTTCATTTAAGCTGACAACGAAGGAGAATGCGCACCACTGGCGTGAATTATTGCTTCCGAGACTTTGTCTCGTTGGAGTAACAAGAATCGTTACGTGTCACCTTGTAGTGTTTTTAAGGTTCTTCCCGGCACCTGTTTCTTGCGTGACCACTCCACAACCTCCCAAACATTATACACATCGCTTGGTTGAAAAAGCCAAAGGAGATCGTTCGTTCAGCGCTAGGACTTGTTGGACTTCGTTTTCAAAGAGTGCATCGGTCTTGATAATTTTATCATCGAGCGTCCACCGAATTAGTCCGCTTCGCTTTTATCTCCAGCTCTGCTATGGTACAATCCGATTGGATGCGCGAAGTGATTGGCGATGACTCCGGTGCATTCATCGCGGTACGAGTATAAGTTTTTTTCGAAGTAAGCGCGCATCGGGACGCGCGAGTATAAATTGGCTCGTCGCGAAATTGGCCTGACAGTTTAACTATGACAAAAGCACAATAGAATGCGCCGTTTCCTGAATGCAGCATGCGGCTATAATTCTCTGTCTGTCCATTCGTATCTCGCTCCGTCCCTCTCTTTTACCTGTTCTCTCTGTATTCTGCCTTCCTATCCGCACCTCCTACCTGTTTTCTACTCTCCTTCTCTCTGTCGCATCCTTTTTCGTTGCCCATTTCCCACGCGGTCCGTTTTGAAATGGCGGATATCGCGGACAGTTTAATACCATGTCGCCGTCACGGGTACTCGTTAGCGGACGATACTTTAATGTAATCGAAAATAGCTCCGGAACTCGCAACGTTACGAGCTGCCGCACGATCTCCGACTCCTGGTGCTCCGGAAAATTACGTAGACGTATTTTCGAGTAGTTTCGACAGACTGTTAATTTCGAAAGGATAGTCTATTCGAAAGATCGAGGGTTTGTAGAATTTCATAACGTAAACACGGTATGATTTTTCAACGACAAATCCGTCTCCTCGTTAAGTGGTCGGTTTCGATGACGGTTGTTACAACGACACGCTGTTTCCTGCGTCCGTGAATGACTAAGCACGTCTGGAATAAAGATAAACCGATCAACCGATTGACTAAAACGTGAATGGTTTCCTTAGATACCAAGGCTCGGAGTCAATAATAATTATATCTGCCAGGTTTTCGAAAATGTGCCCGTCGCGGTCGTTTTGGTCTGGTTTTAACCTCGCGTGGCTAAGGTATCTCGTGCCTAAGGTAATAATAAATAATTAGTAGAATATACGAACGATGGTTTTCTCTTTGTGTTAAATCTAGATTTAACAAGTATTATTTCAAACGCGATATTAAAATTGTTATTGTTAGATTTCCACGGTTAACGCAAGCAATTATCTCTCATTGTTAGAGAGGAGGATATATGTATCCATAGATGAGAAGAGTATTTAATTACTCGCATCACGTAATCGGAAGACTTCTATTGTATTACGCAACTTAATTTTTATACGATCTTTCCAAACGACGTTTTCATTTGAAAAATGTTTACATGGTAGCAACGCCATTTACCTGAGCTCGTTAAATGTCCAGCTACCAATGAACGTTAGATAGTGTATTTGTAAACGTGATTTTCCCAGCTACACCTTGTTCTATTCTCGACCTGGACTATAATTCAACTTGCTCCAGATGATGCACACCAAACTACAAAAAAATACTTCTCGATTTCTTGTTCAATGCGTGAAATCGATCCCGAACAAAACTCCCACGTTTCTATTATCACTAAGTACACCAGCATTAATTCGTACACAGTGTACCGGCAGCATGCAACCTGTCATGTAGAGGTAACGTATATCATGAGTGAATTTAGATCTGTCGTTACTTTCGCACGCGACTTTAAGCAACAAGAAACATATTATTTCATTTAAGCGGAAGAAGAAAGAAGAATTACGAATCGTCGGTCGTCGGAGCGTGCTTTCTTCGTACATGGAGAAATCATTACCATCGCGAGCATCATTCGGAAGACACGCGCGGTAAAAATAAAAAATGTCCGAACGCCCCTAGGTAAGAGGTCGCGTCGGAAAAGCTGAGTTTTCCGCGGCCAGTGGTAAAAGAACGAATTTTCCACGTGGAACCTAGCCTGGTTCTAAGTGGTCGTCGTTTGATAACGGTTATTACGATGATGTGCTGTTTCCTGCGACCGTGAGTATCTTCCAGGCATACGTCGGCAAAAAACGGCGTCGTGTGCGCGCGCGAGCACGCGGCACTCAGGTAGTCGCACACGGGGGAAGCACAGGTATCCTCCGATTCCGTGCATATGCACAACCGTAGCCGGGGAATGCCGTGGATTGTCGACCAGAGTTCGCTCTCGACGTTCTCCCTTTCCCCTCGCAACCGCTTATTCCGTCATTATATAATATTCTCGTTTACACAGAACATTATTGTCGCAAATATGTCATTAATGTCGGAAATCAACGGCCCGGCACCGTAACCGCCGTTGCGTGATGCGGATTTCCAGATTTTGCTGCCACGATTCCCGGTGTGTACGCAGCTGTCCGCGGACAAACCTTCTCCGTCCAGTTGGCTTCTGCTTGCTCGGAAGTCGCCAATACGTGTTTCTACTAAACGAATTCCTGTCGCGAATATTATACATATTATGCCACGAGTCCGCCGCGGACACAGCCGTGACAGTCACTCGCGCTTTCTTCCATTTTCTTTTGCTTGGAAAACACTGGCAGGGGTCTGGTTTGGGTTGGACTTTACAGTAGCACGATGGCAGCGATCTTTTGGTTCCTACGGGGCTCGCGATAGGGGTGAATACCTTGAATAAACGTAGACGGAACTTTTCTCTGCAGGGCTCAATCTGAAATTCTGCTAGTCGAAGCGAAAGTTGACTATCGGTAGCATTCTTTAGATTTTCTTCAGAATTCTTGTTAGATAAGACTATTCGTTGCCTGCAAGAACTTCGATCTATCTTACATGATAAAAAATCCATAATTCGTTGTCGCGTGTTCACTTGAATCAAGTATGTACATACCTAGAGTAAACAAAGCAGCAGCACTTCTTTGCAGAACCTGGCTACGGGAGTGGATTCGTATTTCGCGAGTATACGTTTAATTCGATCTAGTTACTAGCAATAAACTCCTGCCCGGTGGGTTTCTTTGATGTTTGCGCCGGCACCGAACGATCGTCGCGAAGCAAGTGCCCTCTTTCTCGCTTTCTATCCGTCGCTTCCCGTGGGTAATCATATAACTCGATTGAAGAGAACGAGCGAGCGGACCAATAAGAGGCTCCCTTTAATCGGGTTACTTCGTTACCGCGTTGCTCCGTTACTCGGTTGCGGTGATATCAGCGGAATATCAATTGTAGTAATTAACCAAGACGCCCGTCGTCGTGGGCTGAAACTTTCCTCCACCTCCGGAACGCCGCGCGTTCGCTCCCTCTTGAAGAGAGACGAAGAGAGCTCAGGAATAACATCTTTTGTCAGGCGCGAATTAGCCCGATGGAATATTCAAATCCCGAAGTCTGCTCGAGCGGAGATCTTCGAGGCATTTCAATCGCTTCGCCGTGCCGGTGGGAAAATCTGGGATTGCTTTTCCCTGGAAACTCATCGATGTGGCTATCGGTATTGGTTGCGTCTGTAACGGTGAATAAGGCGAGGAAGGAAAGCGTTGAATGCCAGAAAACATTCGTAAAGAAGGTAGTTTTTTTCAATATGAAGTCGGAAGGAACGTAAGTCGTAGAAGACTAAGAGTCACGAATGTAAGTATGAAATCCGTTACTGAGTTACCGCTGCTGGAAAAATATTAATACAAGTCTATAAGAGCAGGTAAAGACACGATTAACGATCCAGACAGACGCTGGCAAAAAGGTGATCAATTTTTGAACCGAAGGGAAACGTGAAAGTGCTGCGGAACGTATTGCTCGGTGTGGCCTCTGGCGACGTCCGATATACCGCGTCACTCTCTCTCAAAATTGCGGTCCGAAGGGCCATTTTATACCATTATATAGTTCCAGACTACAGTCTCTTTAAGATTAATGGAGTAAAACGGTCCTCGCGTTCGCAATTTTGAGAGCGACGCGTTTCCGAGTGTCGCCAGAGGCCATCTTCTTGCAGCGGGAGATCTTATGGAACTTAAAAGGTATTGTCTGTCTTTTGTAACATTCGAACAAATACACAGAGGTAGAAAGGGTTGGTATCAATGTTGCGACGGTCATTTTACGTTTCAGATGAGTTCCAAAATCGGCTATACTCGATTATCCATCGACGATCAATCGTGCTTGAGCGGGCTCTCCAGCAATTAGTCGGATCGAGTGACCAGCCTCGTCCGACGAGACGACGGACAATGAATTAGTCTCGGCCTCGGTGATCCGGTAAAATTAAGCCCGAGGCCACATTATAATAATGCGAGATCCGTACGCAGCCACGAGGGTGGCTTCGAGGCGAAAGAGTACGTATCGAGGCGGACACTCGACACAGCTGTCCGCTGAAAACGTACGTGTCCATTGTGCGGCACGGTACACGGCCTAACCAACCGTAAATGCCGAAAATCTAATCGACGAAATTCAATTTCGCGCTCACAATACCGACCGCGGCGGATTATCGTCTCCGTGGGTATGTATGCTTTTCGTAAATTACATAGGAATCGGCTCCACGAATGCGCCGCGATTCGACACGCTACGAGGATTCGACGAGTCTCCGGGATCGCGTTAATGACGTTGTTTCGGAGCTCGCACGTGTTGGCGTCGTGTTAAGCCGATTGGCACACTGTGCTGTGTTGGATTTTTTTTAAATCTGACGAACTCGAGCTGTTTAGACCTTCAAGGGGTAGTCTAGTCTTAAGCATCAAATTTCAGGTAATTTTAAAATTATTTTTCCTCCATAAGGAATCTATAAGGAATTTTTTTTATGGGGTATTGTGGTATTTATTCGTATTTTAGAAATACACATGATTTACTTTTAATGAAAATAATCAAAATTAAACAAACTACAAGTAATATTGCACAGTCCACTATATACATTGTTCTGTTTATTCAAAATGACAAAATCAGAAATCGTCTTTATTAATGTGAGTGTCCAGTAAGCCATACGAGTGGACCAGAATAATTAAGAAAAGAATAATTAAGAAATATCACGAATCTTAGATATCTCATACATCATTTAAACCATCAAATACATTCCTGCTAGATTCGTTCTCTTTCCAGTACAATTATTACTCTACATTGTTTCACTTGGACTTTCACCCCTTGTTTTAACAGCATGACGTGTTAAGCAGTTCGTCCACGTAACTTTTTCGCAGCGGTCGTTAACACTGCTAATCCCTGCACACAAATTCTGAGAGCCCTTTCGCGTATCATGTTTTCGAATTTCCATCAAAATGGTCGAATCGCCTGTTCCATCGACCTCCCCCTTCCCACCCGTCCGCACGACGCTTCCAACCCCTATTTCAGACTCAAAGAAGCGGGGATTGCCGTATTAGGCGAGGTGAATTATCGTAGAATCAAAATAATTCGATAGATGGGGTGCAGCGTATTCCAAGAGGGGTGACTATTTCTGCGCGTTGGGGTGCCAAAACATCCACCGTTTCTCGATGAAGTATTGTCACCTCGAGTCTTTCGTGTTGTTTCGCTCGTCAAGAAAACGCCGGTATAGCGAGAAATTTCTTGTTATTCTTCAAGAAATTTCACAGTTTACGTCTTGGGCTTTCAACTGCGAACGAGGGAAGGCATTACAATTTGTCTCGTTAGAGGAAACTCTTTCTTGGTTGGGGATGCCAATACTTTAACGGTTCGTGGTCGTATTTATTCATTTGGGCTAATTTTTTGGGCGTGGAACTACCTATTGGATTGTCGTGCTGTACTCCAGGGCATATTGGCGCTGTGGCTCGGAAAAAAAGTAACCAAAGCAGCTGCTGAACTCGTCCTGCGATTCCATTATGGGACAGAATCTCCAGTTATTTAAAAGAGTTCACAGATTCGTAGGAAAATTCATATGCGAAAGTTTCTAGTGCAAATTTGATAATACCTTCGTAACATATACGATGACCTACGTATCGCTATTTTCCACATCAGATTTTGAAATTGAAAAAAAAAACACACTTTTGGCCAGACTTAGGGGAATTCTGTTTCACTGTGGATTCGAACGATCTCGGAAGAACATGGAATCACGGTGATCGAGGCCTAGCCGTGGGATGAAGCGTATTTAAAATGCGGAAAGGCAAGCGGTAGCGTGTCAAGAGTCGTCAGGTGGCCGATTTAAATGGCACAATGGCTCAATTCGAGACGAAAATCCGGCAGCTAAATCTCCCATTCAAATGCGATCTCGACCCCCTGCGACAAATGGGACCTAAGTAGCTACTTAGTTGCGCATTTGGCTTGAAATTTTCGATAGCCCCTCGTCCCAGAGAGAGTCCTATCGCGCGCGTCGCACGAGCTGAATTCGCGATGCTATCTCCGCTCTGCGATACAAGCTCACTACCTGGCCGGGTCACGGTAATCTGCTTCAAATTCGGCCGGCCTTATGGCGACTATTATGTTACACGTTCCTCGGGATGGATCCTTGCCGCTGCCGCTACCTACGAACGAATTGTACGATTATTGTTTTTCCTCTGGGAGTAGGTCCTTTTTTCGTTTTATTTACTGCTTTTCTTTATTTTTATGTAACAGGATGCAGAGCCTCGAGAGGGTACGAATATTTATGAGGCTGCCTGTATGTACAGTGAACTTTTACCTTCCGTAACAGCAAACGTCGTTTACTCTTTCTTACAAATTGATCACGAGTTGGTAAATCAATTTATAGTAAAAAGAACACGTTCATTAACGTTTCGTATTAATCTTGAAATGCTAAAATGAGTTTTGCAACATGGACTTTACTTTTTTCGCTCGAATAGTGGAAAAGAACGATTGCAACAGCAGTTGCACCGTTCGATGGAGCCTGGACGATGTCAGCTGCACTTGTTCTCCAGCAACGAGACTGTAGGTTCTCCCGGGGGAGGCCCCCAAGCACAGAGACGCTAATTAAATCGGCATCAATTATCCCCGGCAAGTGTTTTGCGTATGAATTCGTGGCTAACGAAGTTTCTATTCCCGAGCATATAATTACGAACGATCGGGACCCGCGGCGAGAGTCCCCAAGGTTAGCCGATACCGCGCCGACGAAGGATAATTAGTTTTAATTGCCCCCCGTCGAAACTTATCCCTTCCCCCGTTGACGCATTAAGACTAAAGTTAGACGGGCCACAGGAGGTTTAGGTTTCGCGAACCGTGAGCAGGTGAGCTATACACGTACTACGTGACACGGTTGGTAAACCCAAAGCTGGCTTTGTTAAGCTCGGATTCTGAGTGCCTTTGATACGTGTACTTGCACGCTAACTAACCAACCTAAGCTATCCGCAATGGGTTCCCGTACGTAGCCGTGCGCCCGCGCGTTCTACTGTGCCAGGGACGTCTAGTTGCTGGTTCACCCTTCCAATCTTGCTCGAATATTTTGCAGATCGAATCTCGAAGATTGCCAGGAAAGTGTCTTCGAGTGCCCGGTGGAGGAGTGGATTGATTGAAACTGGCGTTGACCACTCTTTGCGGGGGTGTTTGGAATCGTTATCTGACAGAGGTGGAGTCTTCAACCTTTCGGCCTTTGGAAGGCTCCAACCTTTTCGCTTGGAGAGATCGCGTGCCGCTCGCGAGTTCCTTCTAAAGGCGCAAATCTTCGTGTATAGGGGATTTTGTCATCGCTTGCCTAAATGTAAATTAAAATCTTGTTCGGAGTCTATAAATAACCATGGGTCGATGAGAGGCCTTTGTTCGGTTTTTTCGAGCAATCGTGGTAGAACTAACCTTTTGCATTACAAGCAGACAAGGTGTGGTCAAATAAAACGAAAGAAGGGTCTCCATCATAAAATATAACACAAGTGCTGAGCATCTCCTAATGTCGTACATCTCTAGCTTGGGGTGTTTAAAAGTTGCTCCTTCTTCAAGCTCCTTTCAATCTGTTGTTGATGTACGTGTCAAAATTTGTTTTGTGCCTGTAGAAGAACCTAGGAGCTCACAGGAGCCCGAAGATCCGCCGTTCCTGTCTTTCATCCCCGTCAGCCCCAAAACCATCCATACGACTATGACCTACACGTGCATGATACATTTCCAACTGGGAATTGAATTTCCTTGGTAATTTTAATGCCATTGTGGCAGAAGGGGTGTAGAAAGAGCGAGTGAGAGACGCCGAGACAGACGGTAACACAACCACATCCCTTAACCACCTCGTAGACGCAAAATTCAGTTGGAGACGAATACGATATCCTTGTCGTTCCTGAGTGGATCGACCCTAGAGATGATTCGAGCTGGCCAAGTTCAAGTGGAGCCCCTTTTGCTAATGATTGTACACACTCAATTGGATCGTTCAGTCTAGGTTCTTCCTTCCTTTAAAAAAAATAAATGAATATCTATTAGAAAAAAAGCTTTTTTGATTCAGAAGGTGGTTTGTTACCATTTGGTTTTGAGTAGATTCAAAATCACCAGCACCTTCTACAATAAAATGTCATATTTTTTTTATTTTACTGGAGATTTGAATAATGAGTGCCTTAAAATTACCTCTGTTTTTAAACCAGTTACCAATGAAAATAGTTTTACCTTATTTATTCACAGCATTTATCTTAAAAGCCACTGTTCCCCTGGTTTAATTATTACACAAATATTATCGACCATAATTCTCGAGGCTTCCTCTTGAAATCTATAAAATGGCGTCACGTTCTTCCCCGAAACACTGACTCAGGGTCTCTTCTGAGTGTCCTATCTTCTGTGAACCTATTCTATTATTTAGAACCGATTAAAGAAAAAGTGAAAACAGCAATCAGAAGCTCTTTGTTCGATTGAAATGGAAAGATGATAGAGCTTCACCTTCGGTACACGAAAGGAAGCCAGAAAGCCGCTAGATACAAAGCCCTAACCGCCATAACCACTTAAGGATGCTTCGACCGAAGTTGCAACAGAATCTGCGCCCCAAGTAAGCGGATTCTCCCGCCTCGAAGTGCTCCCCGTTATATCTTTATAAATGGAACCACTCGAGCCTGTATGGAAAAGCGACAACTCGTGTCACACGGGGGATTTGCAAAATTATATCTTTACCATCGATCATCCGACGTTTTACAGATACCTTTTCGAACCACCACTGCGTTCTTGCATAGCATTTTGAGACATATTAAAAGAATAATACATTAAAAAATATAATGAGAGAAGGAATAGACTAAATAAATTTACTTGGAGACCTACCAAAGAAAAGTGAGCAAGTATTCATCGAGAAAACACATTTTCATACCATCTAATCACGTTTTGGTTGTTAGAAAGACAAATTAATTTGAATTTAAATAGATAGCTCTGATTAATGGACATGGAAACACTATAGCCATCTAGCGGCCAAGGCCGCACTAAAATTCCGCCCTTTGTTCAGCGCCCTCTATCGGGAAAATGTTCAAGTTTGTCGAGAAATAGTTCTTTTTTCTAGGTGCTAGATGGCACCATTGAGTCGTTTTTTATCGATATTAGAGTTATCCGCAAAGTTTACTTCTTTCTTTATCGCATATAACACTTTATTTAACGTTATGTCCAGCATGACGAGTAACTACTTCAATTTTCATCCTTATTTGAATTATATTTGGTCAACAAAAAAATAAACATTAAAGTTCTCACTGACACATATTGCAAATAGCAGAACATCAGGGTCTAGATAAGAGTTCCAAACATGTTTTTAATGTCATAATCATTAAAATATTACCGTAATTTTGATATTAAACGTAATAAAACAGTTTAAATATGTAGAATATTTCTAGTGGTAAAAGATTGGAACTATTTTTTGATAAGCTTGGGCGTTTCACCACGGATGGCGCCACTTACCCTTTTATAAACGCTAAACTATTTATGGTTATCCGTTACTAAGAGAACAGTGAATTTTGATTGGTTGATTTCAAATTTAACTGAGTCTAGTGATAAGGATTGTACGAGACTTCAGTGCCCTGCATTTGAAGATTGTAGCCAATTGTAGCATTATGCTAATTGATGCTAATGACGCCGTTGGAAAGCCGGTAGCAGTGAATGTGATAACTACAAAATGGATAATTTAAATCAGTCGGATGTATCAAACTCGGAAAAAGTATTACAAGAGGAAAAAGCCGTTTACAAACGTCGATCGTTGGTGTTCCAGAGTCGTATGAGTACATTTGACGCGTATGAAGGTTAGTTTCAACTTACTCTTTATTTATGTTTTAATTTTGGTCTTTCTCTTGTATAAATGACAAATTATTTCCAAAAGTATGTCGCGTAGTGAGATCTGTGTCGTGAATGAGAGTGTGAATATATTCAGTTACATTTTGGATTACTGTAAGATTATCCTATCGTCGATTATTTCTAAATCATCGTTTTGAAGGTGCACAACACATACAAGGTGAAAAGTCTGTGGATAGTGGTGATACAACAGAGTGTCCGTCCAAAATTCAACAAGAGAAAGCTTTTAATTTGGAGGAATATATAAAGAGCCTCAGAGAGGAGAGGAAAGAGTGGATAGAAACATATAAACAGAGAAAAGCTGAACGAAGAAAACTGAAAAAGCAAAAGTTATACTTAGATACTGAAGGGGGACAGCCTTTAGATCTAAGTATTTTGTCAGATTCTGAAAAAGCTTTCGTTACAGCTCGTCCAAATTATATGTTAATCTGTAAAAATAATCAAAAATTAACAGTTACAACTTTAAAAATATCACTGCTAAATCAGATGATATATGAATTAAATGAAAGATTTATTTTACAAATGGAAAAAAGACTAAGGAAAGTTACAGACAAAATCATTGAAACATCCGAATCATAAAATTAACATACATCATGGCATAGGTAAAATAGGTTAAGGTAAAATTAAATAGTTCGCATATAAATTTTCTATTTTTTATTGTAACATATAATAAAATAAATATATTTACATACAACGAAAAGAACAAATGTTTGTTTTTATATAGGAAAAAGTAAAGACATTGGATACTCCTTTGGTTAAAAAAATTTGTAAGACTTATTAAGAAACAAACATTTGTTTTAATCCTGATTGCATCAACACAATTAATGTTTTAAATAATTTAAGATAGAATATAGAAACCAATAGAGTTGTCATCTGTGCAAATGAAAGCTCTTACGCCTTGTGGCTTTCCTCTCCTTTTGTGACAAGTATTCTCTTCTCGATGTACTGGTATGTAATTCAAGGATATGATTTATTTTTTTAACAATCTCTTCAGCAGTTATCGAATCAGCTTCGAATTCGTGAGTTTTAAACTGCCCAGATGATCCTGTAAAATGACAGTATTTTTAATGTTAGGGAATTCGTTTGCAATTTACCATATAAATTATGTACCAAAACAAACCTAAAATAGTTTCGGAAGAAGAAGAATAGGGAGTATAAACTAATGTAAAAATCGTCTTTGATCCCTTTGTTTCCGTTACTTCGCACCAGGCAATATTGTCTATTTGATAACTAACGGCTCGTTGCCTGTTCCAAAACCGTCCAGCACCTTTTCCAGTTATTATCGGATTAATTTCGATTTTTTCACCCGATATTCCTATGTAAATTTCAGTCTTTGTTCTGACTTTGTTGATTATGTATACCCTGTGAAAATTACATTCGCATTGGCGACGAATTATTGCCGAAAGTCAACGATATAAGTACAACGAAAAAGTACCTGTAGGATTGGTATAATGGTGCTTCCATGGCAGTTGTATGTCCTTCCATTTTCGCCAAATCCTTTGCAACTTCCTCTTGTTCTTTATTTTGACCTTTTAGGAAATCTTCTTCGTCTTTTATTTCGACACGCATAAGCGTAATGTGTCGTGCTCTATCGCTTGGTTTCATCTCCGTTAGACCTAGCGTCGTAAATTCAAATTTAGAAATTGTTTCTCTGGGATCTAAACAAGGTAAATCCCAATCGACTTCTCCGTCATCTTCGGTGAAGTACAGCCCGTATCTCGTAATATCTTCCCTAAAATCATTAGGGTACCGACATGTTTCGAAGCAATAAATTTTACGAATGATAATCGTAATTTATAAAAAGTTTGTACTTTAAAGAATGATCCGGATGTTCTGTTGCATATTTATAGCAAATTAATCCGATAAATTCCAACACTTTTGCGGTAGCGATTACAACTACTTGAAGGGGATACATTCTCTGATTTTTAGGTAACATACACATAAAAATTCTGTACTTTCTAATAGGAATATCTACTTGAGCCTGCAATATATTTTACATAGATAACAGAGTCGGTAATTCCATGGTAAGTTTATGAAACTTATTGATACGTACGCTACCATCAAACTTAGCATACTCTATGAATAGATTTTGTGGTATATTTGGACATTTTTGAAGCTGATCAGATAAAAGGGAGTGTCTTTTAAGTTGGCCAGTCTTTTTACGAAAGTCTTTTCTTTGGAATAATTCTGTCTGTTGGCTAATGGATATGGCAGGATTAGTTTTCCATTTTATATTCACTTTGGCAGCTTTTTTTCTTTCGAGATCCATTTTCTCTAATCTTTTAGCAATGTTAGAACGTTCTCTGTGAGAATATTCCATATCTACAATAAAGATGTCATACATCGTTGAAAATATTTAGGACCATGTTTCATCATTTTATGCGTGCATTTTTTCAAAGTAAAGTTACCCATTTGTATGTCATACGATTCTACAAGAGCATCGAGGTCTTCGTCGTCGCTTTCTTCCATGCCAGGATAACATTGCAGCACTCCATTTGTTTTTAGTTGTTTAGGAAGATCTTCTCCGACCATCACTACTTCACACTGACCTTTAAAAGCACAGTACTAATCACCTTTCTTCACTTGTTAATATAAAGAGTGCATTAAAAATCCCGACTAGGTAACCTAAATAGAATTTACAATGTACCTGTGTTGTCAGTCAGTAAAAAACTGTCTCGAATGTGCGATAGGAGCCAATGCTCGTTATCATAAAACGCCATCCTCTTTTATATAGTTATACTTAAATCATAAAAAAATTATTTTCAAAATTCGTCCACTATTGTCTAAACGAAGTCTGTTCAGTCTTGTGTGATTTCATGTCAGTGTTGCAAAAAATTTAATCCCCTAAAAAATCTAGGGGCAAAATCCCAAATTGGCAACAGTGTTTCATGTCGCTCTGGATCTGGAACTTGTAAACACGCGTCGTTTACGCGTGTCGCCAACAGGTGGCAGCACGAGTACTATATTAGTCCAGCGGATAAATTTCATTTATTATCGCGGGGAAAGTTAACGTAAAATACATTATAGGTGTTGCGAGGCGATGTTAACTTTCATCAATTTCTTTTTACTGTCCCTATACTCGTATGCTGAACGAATTCAATTTATAATACTTTGTATCTGTGTTTTTGACGTAAAACGTTGCAGATACTTTGCATTTTTATTGCGATATCAGTTACTCGTATTTTTTTAGAATTATTCTTTAAGGTAATTGAACTACTCGTAACCGTGTTCACTGTAGTATAGCGATATCACTCGTTAATAGATTAAATAAAGACTTAACGAAGCACATAGAGATCCACGTTCAAGATTGTTTTAGCAGAGAATGGACTCAACAAAATTTTACTCGATGTTTCCGTTTTACATTTCGAAGAGGCATCGTGCTTGAGGTTGTGCGAACAATCAAGTCGAAGAAAGAACGCGAAGTAATTGCAAGGAACGAGAGAACAACGCGGACTCTTGATTTTGGACTAGAAACCAGGATGGAATATTCAGCCTGAGGATAGACAAGGAAGTATATATCAAGAACGAACGTATCGGGCGAAAGAAAAAAGCGTGGACGAGGTGAACGAGAGGAGGGCGGATGAGAAATGAAAAAACGGAGAAAATGAAGGCACGAATTAAACGGCGAGCCGGTGGCTCTTCGCCTTCGAAATGTTCGACTATTCGAAAACGCGAACAAAAAAGCCCCATCCAGCGATTCTTCCTCCTTCCGTGGGATACGTGCCAACTGCCATGACACCCGCTTTAGTTCCGCTTCAACGGGACAACGCAATTACCCCGGAAGTCCCGACGTACTCAAGTTGGATCCATCTGCTAAAATAATTCCTTCTGTAAACGACTTTTAGTATTTGGGACACATGGGAGAGATTTAGACAAAACAAATTGATTTTGTTCATATGGAACCTTAGATAGTTTTATTTATAATAAGATAGCATTCGTTTAGAAAACTTCGTACGACGTCGTTTGTCGTAGTACAAAGCTTTAAATAAGAGTTAATGAAAAATGCTGAATATCGTTTACAGAAAAAGGTATTTCAGTAGATAGATCTAACTTGAATTTTTCATATATCTTACTTGATTTCATGGGGGTACATGTTTCGATGCTAGCAGTTGTTTTCGTTAATTTTTGCGTTCGTATTTAACTTTTCTTCGTTTAGTAATTCGTTTCGAAGTTTGAGGAAAAGATATAGCCATCAGGACACGATACAAAATATTCCCGAATTTAAAATGGAATTCCGGATATACGCCTACGTTCGCGACGCGTTGTACGTGAATTCGCCATAACGCGCACGAGGCAGCAATCTTGCCGTGTTTACCATGTTAATGGAAAACCTTATTTTCCAGCGAAATGAAAACGAAACAGCGATCGCGATCGTCGACGCGATCAAACTTTTCATTATTAATGAACCCCTCTGGAGAGGCTGCATCGATAAGGATCTGCATTTCATCGATACTGCGCCCGGAAAAGGCTCGGGAGACGGTAGTAGACCGTCTGAGCGGACCCCAGAAGAACAACACTCGTTATTAAATTTGAAACGAACACCCTCCCGTGTTGCCGTGTCTCGCGCATTTTCATATTTCGCTCGCTCGTATTTCGTCCACGTCCTGTCACGCTCGAGGAGCTTGGAATGTTTTAGAAAAGAAAAAAAAAACACAGAAAAATAAACGGCAGGCCGTAAACCTTTGCCATTTACTCTTCAGACCCGGTAGCGTTCAAGGAGGACGTCGAGCACGAATACGCGGTAGAGTTTTCGCGCTTTCGCATCGCGATAAAGCAGATTACCTTTTTCATTCCCCCCTTCCCCCCTTGGGAAACTCCACCGCTAATTTCGCGCCGAGATCTTCATATTCGAGGACCATTTTTTTTTTGTTTTCTTCCCGACCTCTGCTCGCCAGTGGACACGCGGGTGGATAAAGAATTCTGGTACATTCTCTTCGTGTTAGTCCAGATCGGGGTTTATCTGATTTTATGAATTTCGGGGACGTTTCTCCTCCGACATTCTGTTTAATTACTCTCTGGCTCGCGCGCAGCGTTTTGCTTATTTATTTGCGGCAGGCTCAAGGATAAATGGCACGTTCGCGGACCAGGCGCGTCATATATCCTTAATTTCAGAGATCGAGGGAGACTCCTCTATCTTTCAGAGGCTTCTGCATTAGTCTGGTAGTCCGAAGATGATATTCTTCAATTTTCATTCGTTATTATCATTACATTATTAACACGTTAGTTGTCAAGCTAAAACTCGTGAAAATTTCTACAAAGCTAAAATTTGGTTTCGAGGCTATTGAAGATCAGGTGATATAATATGCGTGGTAGTATTTAATTCGTTAACCTCGTTAAATTCACTAATCCTATTCAGATTTATTTTCATTATCGCCTCACCTCTGGGATTCATTCTTTTAATCCCTTAACCCTTCAGGTCGATTCTTTTTGCTATTATCAAGTTTTTGTTCTTTTTATTATTGACAGTAATCATAATTATAAAAAACTAAACGTCCACATATGTGATCAAGGACGCGAAGAGGTTAATGAAAAGTCCTGTTACCCATTTTTATTAACCTGTTCCATCACAAATGATACCGTGCCCACATTTATATAAACATCATCAATGAAAACAGAAATATCTTAATGTTAACTTTGTGAACAGTTCTTAAAAAAAAAAAACATCGCAAAGGGTTAATAACCTCGATAAATAAAGTCTAAGGGATGATCTGTTACATGATTCCACTCACTCACCACCTTTACATATTGAAATTATTCGTATCATCGTTAGTTTTAGCGATTATTTATTATTCGACGAAAATTTCGCCCGTGCCTGTTAACCATCGTATCTCGACTCTCGGCGCGCGACAGTGGAAACGGAGTCCTAAAGTAATACGAAGAACCCTCGTTGTTGTCGCGGTCCTCGTCGACGTCCTCGACGTGTCGCCGTCGTGGAAACTCCACCGTGTACCGTAATAACCAGGTTACAACTACAAAGCCGACAATTAACCGTGCCTGGCAGTCAGCGCCATTCGTCATCCTCCGCGTTACCGCCGCTGGAAAATATCACCGAGATTTCCACGGTGAAATATTACTCTAGGATTAACGCTATAACTCTTTGAAGGGCGGTGATCAGTCCAGCTAAATGCTTGAAATACGAGCCTATGATCATCGGGGGCTGAAAGTGCGCGCGGCGTTTCTAAAACCAGCGTGCAAAGGGCGAATTTATGAAAAGCGGCGATGTCGATAGTTGAAGCAAAATGGGGGGATGAAAAGCGTAAGTATCGTGGCGAACGGTCGAACGAAATTCAACCCTCGCGTACACGATACTGGGAGGTGAAGGAATCGATATCGACTACAATTAGAAATAATTTAAACACCACTGAAGATTAACGTATACAAAGATGAAAATTTGAAGTATTGTGCTACCTATGTAACGATTCCCAACGTTTTATTCTCCAACGATCTAATATTTTCATGGTATAGAGAAACATGATACTCACTTCCCAACATCGAATCACGACGAAAGGGAAACTCCACATCGTCGTTGATGTAGATGACTTCAAACGATACGCCAAGAGCCCGAGGCGAGTCGCGGATGGATTTTCGAATTTTACGTCGAATCGATAATTCCTCGGCCGGTTCGACGAAATCGACGCGTAAAGCTACCAGTCGGTAATCTTAACATTTTACGCGTTTTCCGTTCTGAAACGCGAGTCGTTCGGGCCTTGGTGGAAACGTAATCCCCTCGAGCCGCGGCGAGTTTACGGACCAACGAATGAAAGAGCCACTTATGAGAAAGCGTTTCTCGCTGATCGCAACGAGGAACGAAAAGAGCGAATCGAGTTTTATTAAGCGTTTCTATATTTATGGTTATCGCGTTTCGTGGCAAGAAATCGAGATGTTGACTTTGTGTTTAGCCTAAAGTTTAACGAGGAAGTGGAATACAGTGGACCACATCGAAAAAGAAATTATTTCTTCGATATTTATACGTCCGCTCTTAACTAGCACTCGCAGGATCTGTGAACCCCAATTGGGTGAATAACGCGATAGAGATTTAAAGGACCGTGATGGAGGAAAGGTGTTGGAACTTGAATGAGGATGAAAACACAGTGCAAGGACGGCGTTGTAAAATTTCCTTTATGAGGGAGCGCGGTAATGAAGAGAAAGGGAGAATACGGAGACATATGGATATACTTCTTTTCACGGACGTAATATTAAAAATGGTGGAAAAGGATGATGCGCGAAACGTAGTTGCGAGTACGTCTCGGTGATGTGTTTCATCGAAGAGAACGGGCTGAAGCGGAACCGTGAGAAACCGTGCCTAGCCTTGGTAGATAGAGCCGCGCCAAGGGAAAGAGGAGGTTGGATACATTATGCACGCTGCACGGATATCGTGTGCATTGACTGTGTGTCCCGTGGAACGTGTACGAATGCTGCTCACAATCTTAATATCACGATTCTCGGGCGTTACGCGGGGATGCTCGATGCTTTTAGGAATATCCGTGTAATATATGGCTACCGGTAGGTCTTGCATTCTGCGAGGGAAACGTCTGAACACAGGTCGGACAGGTGCTTGGATATTTTAACGGGAATTGGACGGCATGGGTGAGCCACACATGAATTTGAAGCTTCAGCTTTAAGATCTAGACGACTCCAAGACTCTATTTATTGATGTTTTGACCTTTTTGTTATGTAAGGAAGAACACAATCTTCGAGGGCGAAATATGCTATCTGATACCTGTATAATGTAAATATACATACAATGTATATTTTGTATCCCCGCAAGCGAAGAAGATACTTAGACAAGGCTCTCCGTATACTAGCTTCTCTTCAAATTAATTCCAAACATCAACTCGAACGCTGTTTTTCTTTCGACGAAAAAAAAAAAAAGAAAGGAGAGAGATGAACGAGGAAACGGACGAACGAGGGAAGACCATCTCGGACGGAGAACGGATTGCAGGTTGCGCGCGGTGCTGGAGAACACGGAAAGAGAAAGGTGGAGGAGAGAACTGGAAAAAGCCAGAGGCTGTGAAACAGTTGAATAGGAAACAATATGCGACGCTACCAACTTGCCAGGCGAAACCAGCCAGCTACGAGAGCCACCCCCTTTGTTACGCCCCGGGGCTATTTGGGATTGTTCTTTCGCTTCCTCTTGCTGGCCTTGCCTTCGCGAAGGTTTGTTTCTCTTCCTTCTCCCTTCGGGTTCTCTTCTCATTTGCACGTGTTCTTTCTTTCTTGGACTCTCCAGTTTATCAACCCGTCTCGTTTCCACCGCTTCGCTCTCGTTTCACCCTCTCATACCCCTGTCGAGGCCCTCCCTCTGTCGTTGCGTCCCGCGGTACTATCTCTTGCTCTTTCCGTCTATGCCGTTTGTTTCAGTCCCGCTCCATGATAAAGGGAAAGCCCCATTCAAAGTACAATAGCTGGTCATAAATTACCCTCGAAAACGGTAGCATTAGATCCTGCTGGATTCACCCTTTATAGAAACCGGGGCGTACGCTCGCTTAATTGAGCATCCTCGATAACGCGATACGATTCGGTATATCCGCGCTAAATTTTGCGCCGCGCACTTGGAAAATTACCGTAACGCGTTCGATAGAGCTCCGCGTGAAACTGTAGGGGGTTCGCTCAAACGCTTCGCCGCTATTTAAACCGCGAACAACGCGGGAGGCGGCGACAGGTGTTAAACTCGACACGGGTAATTATTTTTCTCTCACCCGTGCCTTTATTTTATATTCAATGATGGTCTGACTGGTTCGGCTTGGCGCCTTATCTAGTATGCGTACATGTTCCAATTTCAATTTGTTCGTGTAGAAATGGATTTGATAAAATTTGCATATAGTTTTAATTCTGATAAATTTAGCTTCTTGGAGACTGCAAAATTATTAGTGCGAGATACGTACATGTTCATAACACGAGATGTAGTTACGAAAGGTTTTGATTTAGAGAAGCAGGCTATGAAAAGGTTTCTACATATTTATAATTTTAAATCTGATATTCAATTGGATATATGTATTTAATGTTCTGTGAAATATTCTTTGAATGAAAACGTTGCTCGAATCCGTTCGAAAGAACGCGTTTTCGGGATTCGGCCGGTGAGATATAGGAGATTAAAGCATGAGCCGGTTTTGGTGGCTAATTACGAACGCCGGTTCTAATTGTGCTGGCGATAATTCGAGGACGGGCGTAAAACGATCGAGACCGCGCGATAAACATCGACAGCGAGGCATCGATTTCCTCGTTTCCGATCCGACGACGTGGGCATTACGCGAAATTAATGCCGCTCTGTGTAAAAGCATCACGGCCCGTATCGATTATTCTTTGTCCCGATATTAACGTCGGCCCGACTCGAATCGTTGATGGCGATTTCGCGATTGCTGCGGCAAAATTCGCCCGTCACAGTGGTTCTTAACCTCGGATAGATCAATTCGTAGATAGATTCCTGGAGGTTATTGAACTTGCACGAGGAGGCTTTAAGTATTCACCTTCCTTGCATACCTAAGATTATTGATTTTACCTTTAAACGCTTTTCGAAGATTAGACTATAATAAAACTTTCAGTTCAATGCACTGAAATCAGTATTTCGTTTTGTACTAAGAGATTACAAGGTTCCTTGGCCCGATTACCCATATACGAGTGATAAGGGAGCGCTTAACCTAAGTGGAGTTGAAATTAAAAATATCCAATATTAGTTAATAACTTATATCTTTCTAAGCATTATACTGCAGAGAAGGTTTGTTTTACATTACGCAGATAAAACATTGATTTGAGAGAGGGTGATTCTAAAGGGTGGGAAAGCTTAAGAACCACTGGTCCACCGGATCCCATTTCCGCGTGGCATCCGTTTAGAACGGATTTCAACTGTTTTTCAATTCGTCTGAATTACAACGTAGCTCATTCCGTGCGCGGGTATTATTTCAATCAATTTTATCGCGATCCTTCGCTACCGCAAACACTGTCTCGCTACTGTTCCCATTCGTTTCATCCCTTTTTCATCTACTCACGAAAGATACTGTTTTTTCCCCCGTGTTTTGTTTCCTTCGTCGTTTCCTTCCTGGGCGATTTTCAATCTCGATCGAGGACCGATAGGAATCGTTTCGAGCGCGTTAACGAAGCCATCGACGTCGATATTGCCTGTTTCGCCGTGGAATCTCCTCGACGTCGCTTTTTAGATAAAGTTCCGACGCCCCGACGCGTTATTCATTCCGCTCGACGACTCGCTACGACTCGCGGAGAGGCGAGGAGAAACGGAGCACAAACGAAATTGGCGTTCGCGCGGAAACTTTCGAATCGAATTCCGGTTAAATTCTTAGGAGGGGATCGTCCGTAAAAGCAAAGAGACTTCTTTCGTTCCCGCCCTTAGAATCTCTCTCGGTCCGTAACCGACCCCCTTCCACTCCGAATTTCCTCAATCCCGTATCCTTCTTCGCGAAGACCGACGACAAACGGCAACAAACGACTCTTTCCCATTGGGAAGCAACTTTAATCGTTTCCACCCTGCCGCTTGTTACCGAAAACTGGGGATTCCCAGCGCCAAGGCGCGCCGAAAAAGAGCAAAACGGCAGATCGGAGAAGTAGGACGGCGTCGATAGGAAGAAGACGCCGACCCGGATTCGCGAATGACACACCCGGGCTATCTCCCTTTTTACTATATCGCGTATGTTTCAATTTCTTAAAACATGGCCGTTCGACCCCTTTTCATATTCGCAGCTATAGTAGCCCCACGCGTGAACTGGGTATCGTTACTCTAGAGCAATAGTTGCCAACTTCGAAGTGTTTAACAGCTGCTATACGAATTTTAAAACGACACAAATTATTTTATTAGAAGACGTCCACATTTGCTAGATATACCGTAGAGTTACTGTAGAATAAAATATGTATTTAAATTTTCAAGGAATATTCTCGACAACGGCTTAACCCTTTGACATACAATAACGAGTTTCTATTCGTTTCGTGTGTCAATGTAGACTTTGACGAGTTTGACTGGAGCTGACGTTGAGACGACTAAAAAGTTCCGTTTTATTTGTACGTCAAGGAGTTAACAACTTGTTCCCTCTTAAATACTCTCAGAAAGTTTTGCCTTATGGCGAAACGTAACAAAAATATATATCTGTGAATAGGACGAAACTTGAGACTAAGAATAACTAAGAAGGAGGAACGGTGTCAAGGGTCTCGTAGATGAGGCGGCAAAAGGTGGAAGATCCGTCTCTGCTTCGTGCCGAGTCAGCCTGACTTTCCAAAGAGGGAAGAGATGCGATCAAATTTAAGACCATTGTGTACGAACCGGAGACAAGAATTTTGGACACGTTGTTCGCAGAAGGCGAGTCGAGAGGAAAGACAAGGACCTCGTATACAATGTCGCAATAATCGAAGAGGGAGATTACGCGAGACAGGACAAGAGGAGTTTCCGAGGAACAGATGGAAGATGATGAGACGAATATAGAATACAAAGACTGGAGTAACCAGCACGACAGATTCGTGATGCGGCGTTCAAAGTTTTAAGCTTATTGCGGGAGAAAGACTAGAATTTTGAGAACTTCAACGGAACGAATGGAAATGAAATTAACAGGGGTCATAATCTATACGTTGATGAGAATAAGGAACATGGCGTGAAAGCTATACTATCCCGAGCACGTGAATAAAATAACGCGACAAAATTATTCAAAGTATCGTTATTTGAAGTTGCTTTTCGAGGATATCCACTCAGTTTTGGTTGGAAACTTACCGATCAATTTTTGTTAGAGTCGCTAAAATGAAGCAGAAATTTTATAGAACTCGACGATTTTAAGAAATTAAGCTTAAACATTACCAGCAGCCATCAGAGTAACCAATTTGAAGAATAATAGCTCTACCTTCGCTACCCCAACGTAACTTGTTGCTCGGCGATCATCCCTTCCACTCGTCGACGCCATGCAACGAATGAAATTATCATTCCTAGACGTATGCACATTTGTACCAGATTATTTTCCCGAACTCTGCGGATAATTAAAATTTCCGAATTTAATCTTGATCGGTCGAGTTATAACCAAATTCCAGGATGAAAGATCAGCTCCGTACCGAGTTGCAAGCAAGCGACGTTTGTTTCTTGCCCCGGCGCTTATGATATATGCAAATATTTACTGCGGGACCAGGGGGCGCGAGAAAGAGGAAAGTTAAGGGAGATGCGAACGATCTCCTTAAAAAGTTTATCCGCCACTGGCAAATCTCCGGCGAGTTTACCGGCGAACTTTCAACCGAGCGTTCCTCCGCCAGCTGCCTGGCGTTCCTCGGAAAGTGTTTTCGAGTAGACAGCCAAATCGCTCGCAATCAGAGTTTCCTACTGTTTTCGATTACTCCTTATTATCGTCCGCCCTTCCCCGGTTGCCCTCATCGGCCTCGAATCCCGCCGAGTGGCTCGCTTTCGTTTGCACGCTTCGCAACACTACTTCGTATCGTAAATTACCGTAAATTTCAGTTCGAAGGAGTGGGGAAAATCGCCTACGGATTTCCTTGAACCTCTATTACATTTATTTGATTGTATCATTAAGGGGTTACACCACTCTCTCCGTCCGTATTTTCATTTTTCAAGAATTTTTATTGAAGCGATAACAAGATTTTATTTACATTAAAGTACATTGCATTGTATAAGTATTAAACTAGAAAGTCATTTTTAATTTTTTTCATTGTTATAAAAATGACGGAAAATTTCAACATAATTAAAATTTTCTGTCGAGACTATTGAAGACTCGATAATTTATCATTTATTGTAGTATTGAATTTCTTACCCCGCCAAATTCACGAATTCTATCCAAATTTATTTTTACTATGCATCACCTACGTAATTAATCTTTTTAATTTCTTAATGAAAATTCCTGCCACCAACCCGTGTTAATCTCCACGATTATACTATTGAATTCTATATTATATATATACTATGGGATTCCATAATGTGTAATTCTATATCCTTTAATATAATCTAGGAGATTATGCGGTTACTAGTCAGACCTGCTGGTCAACTCTTCATTTCTGTACGATTCAATTTGAATAACCATAATGACACGAAGAAGTACACTTACGTCAGAGAAGAACAAATTATTTTAGAAAGGTTTTGACCCCTTCTCTTGCCAGGTATTTGGTCAGTCTCGTCATGAACGGTCGAAACAATACCACGTTTAATACATCGCCGATAAAAGTGGCAGCCATGGCTGCCACTGTGGTTTTATTTCCTTTTTATCACCCTATGGCAACTGCAACTACACCAACGTTCCCTGAAACATTTCCTCCTGAAGGAAGTAAAAAAATGATTCCACGTCTTGGCTATGATCTCCGTCTTCGAGAAGCTAGTCACGTCCAAGTCGTACGTCAAACGGAATATCGTTTGATCCTCTCGTTAACTCGGTAGACGAGTTTGCGCGCACGCGACCCTGGGAGGATGACAAAAAAAAAAAGTAAAGTAAGTTCCTGGTCGCGTCCTCCACGGATGCTTTGATCATCTAATACGAGCTTTAGGGTTGTGACAAAGCGCGCGGCATTTTTTCCACCCCGATGACTGTCTCGTAAACCTTTGCTCCGCTCCCTCGAACTTTCGCCCTAACGAAGTTTGTACTTCTCACCCCTATTTTCTTTCTTGATACTTTAGAACGAGCCTGCCCGCCTCTCTGTCCCGTTACGCTGCTAGATTACGGTGTACCAGGCGAAAAATATTTATTCCACCCTCTTCGCGACACTCTCGTTCGCGTTCCAACTTCCTCCCCCCCTGAATTTCCTTTTTACTTGTTTACTCGTCGCGGTGTCGCGTTCCCCGCTTTGCAGTTAGGTTTCCAAAATCCATCGCGTTCCGTGAAAGGCTCTTTCATAAATCAAACATGTTTAATTAGCAAAGCGCAGACGAAATTTCTTGATATTTGCGAACATGATGGAGCAATATTTTGAAATATTCACGAATGAACTCGGATTTCGATAGTCGTCGATTATGGATTGAGAGAGGGGTGGTAAGCGCAGGAGAAATCGGTCGAATAACCGAGCTACGACTTAATCTGCTCCCAACACGCCGTTAAATCCGAACGACTCGAAGCGGGAGCCAAGATTTCGAACCCTCTGCACCCTCTTGTGCGGGCTACGCCGAGAGTACCACTTTACCGCACTCCATCCCCTTCCCGCGTTGCATTCTCTATCCTCTATGTATTTCCCTCTGGTCTTCGAATTCACCTAATCGCGTCAGCCTCGACAAACGATTCGCCTTTGCCTTTCGTTTTCCCCTTTCTTTGCCACTGTTTTCCTTTCAATTTCTCCAGAAACTCAACCTCGTTTTTCTTTTTCCCTACAAGCGAAAAAACTAGGGAAAAAGTAATAAATTGTTTGATCCAATATTTGGTAACTTCCTTGAAATCTCGAATCTTTAACGCTATACTTTCGAGACGTTAATTTAAAAGTTATTAATGTATTTCCATTTTTACCGGAGGGGCCACTCTCGGCACTCTCGATCCACCCTGTGTAGACTTAGGTAAAACTTGTCCATCGGCTACGAGACGATTTTCAATAAAGTTATTCGGGAAATACTCTTACCGCGCCTCGGATAAAATATCATTCGACTGAAACCAAAGGATTGATTCAAAGTCGAATTTCCGCGAATATTTGCTTTTCAATGCAAAGACAATTCCCGTCTCTCGATTCTCCTTTACCTAGGCGTCCCTGGATTTTTCTTTTTGAAATACGCTTCGTCTAAGGGTTTCGAGGCGATCCGTTGTCTTCCCGATCCTCCGGTGCTCGGACAAATTAAATTTGTCTTATGGTGGCCGTTCGCGGACGCGGAAGGTCTTTGACCGCCCTTCGGGGCAGAATTCGTTTACTTATAACGAACGGGATGAAAGGAGCCAGCGAAACTGGCTTCCAGGTTACCGCGGAAGGTACCGCTGTAAAACCTTTAGGTTACAGCGGAATGAAAGCATCCCTACGGGGAACTTGCGGAGAATACAAAGAGGTGACCAATATCATCCAGGTCGCGAAAGGAGAGTCTTCTTTGAGATGATCACAGTATATTAAGAGTCGTTATCTCGAGGACAGAAACTGCACACGGTCGGGAAAACTGAGACGTGTACTCGATATGTCTCATAAGGGTTCCAGAGTATTTCGAAGGTTCTACCGCGTTTATTGCAAATTGTGTGAGTATAACAAAAATCAATTTTGCTTTTAGGTATCGCATTCGATTACTGTATATTGATCTAACCACGGTATTCCTCATCCAATCAATCTTTCGTTTTTTCTTCTGCTGTATAATTGTTTTGTTATCCGAATGATCTAAATGTATCTTGTCGCTGTTCGAAATCAACGCACCAGTTAACATAATACAATTTGACCCCCGAGGCAAAATACGTTTAACATATCTGCTCTACTGTCTGTTTCCTGTTGAAACGTTGAATCTTTTAGCTCAATTGTCTATAGTTTAGATCAACTAAAAATAAAGTCAAACAAGAGAAACTTTCGAATCTGAAAATTCTGATTTAAATGGAACTTTGTGTGAATAGTCTGTATATACGCCTTTCGTATTCAAAGGGTTAACAATACGCGCCATTATGAGAGGAATCGAGAATGGAGGATTCGCTAACTGGCGAATAAATTGAAATATGAAACTGTTCTTTCAACGTTTCAAGTAACAAAAATATTCTACGGTTATTTAACTATTGACAACATCGACGATGGTTTATATTGTCTGATTAAAATTACGTCGCTCAACACGTGTTCCGTTCACGGGTTTCTCTTTACAAATCCCACGGGCTCGCATTTGTCCGATTTTATAATACGTCGCACGCAATATTCCGGGCGCGTGTTTTCTGTCGGAACGTAAATCACGCCGAACGAGAAATACTTTTATTAAACAGCATTTATCACTCGAGATCGAGCTTCCTTCGCAGGGATTTCTGTCGTTTTGAAATCCAGATGGTATCAGTTCTATTATAGGAATAATAACAACGCGGGGCTGCGATCCCAACGGAAACTGATATTTCCTGTCGGCTAGGAGACAAGTTTTAACGTAATAATGAAATTAGAGTGCGTTGAAGTAAAATTAGTATTATTAATCGGTATGGAGCGATTGTAATTTTTTAAATGGAAATCTGTAGGGATATGGCGATAATCCTCGTACTGTAAATTCCACTCTCAGGGAATTAAGCGCTCTCGATAAATTCTTTTTAACGTGACATCATGCAATGGTAATCTAAGTGGTCTTCCTCGCGTATAAAAATAAAAATTTATATTTTTTTTAAAGTGGAATTTCCAGCAAGATAATTTCTGCATTTTCATATAAGCGTAGATTTGATATCACGATAGATATTTTTAGTCAATTGACATCATGAAATTCAACGTTTGCTTTGGAAAGTTAAACGCATAATTTCTCCTTTTTCATTTACCCAAAAATACTCAGCAAATGGAGATGCTGTTCCAGGTGAATCGAAAGTCACGGATTACATTCAATATTTTTCATGCAACCGGTCGGTCTCGAGCGTTCTCCATCCGGTAAATGTGTAATATCGCTCTGGTCGAATTTCTCGACGTCAGCTTGCTTATTCGTTTCTTCGTAGCGGTACCGCGGAAAACAACGCGGTTGTAACGGCGAGAAAGAAGGAAACAAAGAGACCAACGGGGACGGATAAAGTCTCTCGGAATAAGATGCGTTATGTGCGTGCATCTTGCAATAACATTTCCTGCTTTTTATTTTCCTTTTATGTACGTACGTTGTCCTCTGTTTTCCTCAAATCGCAGGAGTGGTTTACCAGAAAAGTCGTGCAATTTCTATACACACGGGAATGCTATTAAATTTCAATGAAATTAATTTAATTTTGTTTAATATTAAAGTTTTTCATTAAAACTGTTCATTATTAAGAGTGAATTAACAGCGAGATATAGTCAGCTTCTTTTTCACGTGCGCGTTCGTTCCTTTTCACCAGTGTTCTTTTACCCTTATGCGTCTCAAAGAACGGATTTCGATGTTCGTTTTAACACGTATAATCAAATATAAAGGTAGTGTTTGTATACGCCGCGCGGCAGAGGATCATTGACTTTTACCGGGGCAGGTAATCGCGTTGCTTTTCATTCTCTCGTGTCTCACGGATATTTCCCTCAGGTTTCCGGTTTTTCTTTTCTTCGCTTGTTATCCTCCGCCTGGTTTTTTTTTCTGCGTGCTGTCAGGAACGCACCGTGCTTTAAACATTCATAGAGGACACCCGACGCGAGGAATATATTATCCTCATCTAACGGTTGGCCGCCCCTCGTCGCCTCGTTTTTTCACGTTTTAGCGACCGTAGCAACCACCAGACCACTGCCGTCCGATTTTCATCCGTATCCTTCCAAGTCTGCGATATTCGCCCGCGATACTTTCCCTTGCGTTACGAACTGTTTCCTTCATTTTCAAAGTTATATTGGATTATCGTGTATAATTCGCCTTGAAACGTTACATACAAATTTCCCCCGGGGTTGTTCCCATTGCCGGTGAAATTGTGCGGAGAATAATGCCTCCTTCGTAACAGGAGTCGTGACGTTGATATTCCTCGACGCTGTTGTTAATTGTAAACGAACACGGCTGGGTGTATATGTACAGAACGCATAGTAAATCTTAAAAATAAAATAAACTTTTGTGATACGAGGCTTTGTTTGGGAAAAAAAGTTCACAGGGTACGCGTGCGATGTGATGAAACGCGAATTAACGTGTCTGGCCACTACTCGCTGTTTCTAGTGATGCCAGCTTGGCAGTGGTACTTGTACCACACTTTTTAATTGGATCTAATTGTCTGCAAGGCAGTAAGATGAATGGCAAATTGATAATGCCATACAACCATCGGTGTTTGGAAGCACCAATGCAAGTAGTAGTACCTAGTAATAGTCAGACACGCGCCCAAAGCGTTTCCAGTTTCCACGATCGATTTCGATGAAACCAGAGGCTCGCGTCGAATAATTTTATTGTACATTTCCAATTAATATTTGCCCAAGGCCTCGTGCCCATTTCTATCACCCTTTCTCGCCCGATTCAATATATTAACGTCGTTATGGTCTCGGTTGCGAGTACGTCATAAAATGGGGAGCACGGGCGCAGTGGAGGGAATAAATCGACGTTAAACGGTGGCCGCGATTTATTTCGACGCGTACGGAGAGCCGAAAAGAGGCGGTACGAGTGGGAATAACGAATGGGATAATAATTGAAATTAGGAGTCGGCGGAGAGGCTAATACGCCGACAAGCCTGACCAAGCCAGCAATTAAATTCCTGACGTATCGTCGTCGAGATCTCCGCCTTAAGCCAATTTCACGAATGATGAAATGCGATTCTTCCTATGAACGGTGACACGCGACTGCGTGTCGCTAACTCCGGGACGTAAATTTCCGCCAGTGCTGGCACGGTCGCAGTATTGAAATGACGTAGTGTTATGATGAGGTCTTCTATCGAGTAATTTAATGCAGAAAGGTGGAAGTATCTTTGGTTATAGACAATCGTTAGATCTCTTTGTTATTGCATGCGTCATCCTTCCTAGGGGAAATGTTTATGCAGTACGCGTTTTTAATTAGCCACAGATTTTTTAGTCACTTTTTGGAGCGTAATTTCCGCGTGCCCGGAAAAGCGCTTATAATGTACATTGTTATCTTCGAATTTTCAGCTACGCAGCCGAGAGGCGGGCTAGCAAATTTAAAAAAGCTATTACCCACGACGCCGACGGTGTTCAACGGGCGCCCGATATAGGTCTCGCTGTTGAGCCCATCGGCTCCACGGGGTTAAGGGTTAAATATGTCCGCGATAAAACGTAACGCGTTCGATAACACGAACGCGTGGTTCCCTTAATTAACCGGTTCGATTTCTATCACAGAAAGAAGCTTCCGGGAGACGAAAAATGAGACAGATAAGTGGAACGGAGACATTATATTGAGATATTTGTGAGAAATTTACATCGTGCTTCTTAGTTACTAAAACTAAATTTCAAATTTTCCATATTTAGCCACATTGCAATTTTCCATTCATCGTTTCTCCCTTTTTATAATTTCATTTTCCGATTGTCCTCCAGTGTATTATATCTTGTTAATTCATAAATAACTTCCGTTTCTTAACTTGAACTTTTTTTTCAAATATATTATTACACGATAAATCTTTCGATGATTATCGTTTGTTCCCATTTAGCAGGCATTTGTTACCTGCGACCGAAGTTACTTATTAACCCACTATTTGCATTCTGCCGTTTTTAAAGATTTATATAATTTATACAAAATAAAGTACAACCATCGGTGTTTATAAGCAGATAAGCATCAATGCAAGTAGAAGTACCGAGTAATAGTCAGACACGCGGCCAAGGCGTTTCCAAGATCGATTAAGATTATGTACTCTTAGAATCGCATTGGTATTGGATTCTCGGGCGACTACAAAGTATTTCATAGATAATGAATGGATCGTGTCGATAGAGGGAACATATGCAGAGGGCAAGGAGAGGTCAAGATAAGCAATCGTACGGAGTAATACACGGCTGTCTAGACGGTATCGTATGAAGGGAATAGTTCGTGCCCACAGGGAGCCTCGCGTTGTCTCGACAAACGACCACGGTATTCAGATGTCGATCTCTGTCGAGATTCCAACCAGAATGCGCTTTCTCCGTTTCACTTTCGTCGCGGCGGAACTTTTAATCGGAGAGCAGTCGCGGTGCCAACGATGTCACCGCGAACTTCTTCCGCGGTTCTTTGTTTTCTCCTCTCGTCAATGTTTCCAGGTCAACGGTGCTTCGGTCGACGATGACTTTTCAGAACAATCATTACACGTTCGAGCTTCGACTTCTCCTTCGAGGTCTTTGCCTCTCGCATTAAATTTTCGCGTTGTTTCGCCCGTTCCGTGGTAAGAGGCATTACAGCTCGAAGGCTTCCGTCAATTGGTAAACCATCAGGGATCAAGTGAAAAGTTGCTCCATCTGGGAACACTGAAGCAACAGCGCAAATAAATCGTGAAAATTATGTATTCGAATTGACAGATACGATATTGCGGTATTGGCGGATTATTATCAAGTTTTACATTTTTCATGAATAATAATCGACAAAGGAGACGCACCAGAATGATATCCTCACTTTTTAATTTTAATTTTAATAACAGATAACGAGAGATGCCGAATTAAAATATTATTTAGTAATTGATCGCATCATCATGACAATGAATAATATTATATGTACGACGTGGCAGATTATTGATTAAATTTGTACAGGCTATCATTTTGGCACACCTTATGTTTCGATTATAATCTATACAAAATATAGAACGATGAAAGTGGCTAATACTGTACAGAGGAATTCATTCAGATTCGACCATCGAAACCAGAAAAACTTGAAAAAATATTAATAGTATAAATATACACACACATTCATGGTGTCTCCGTCTTGGAGGTCCACAGAATCTCAACCCGACCCTGGTTACATTTTTCTCTACCCTAGACATTCATTTTTCCAAATATCGCTATTTCTTCTTTATATTTGTCCTCGCAATCGTATCATCCGGGAGTTGGAGAGGACGTTCGGAAATTTGTCTCGACCCCGATCGAAAACCGAAGGCTAACTTCGCCTTTGATATCCCGTCCCAAGGATCCCTCTCTGCAGATTTGCGCGACTTAACGCGATACCCGTGTACGGTCCACGGAGAGTTCGCACGTCGATATCTAGATTTGCCTTATTGCTTCTACCCTTTTTGCCGTCTGATACGCGACTATCGGTCTCGATTCCCTTTCTCGCCCGTCGGAAAATTGACACCACGTACCTTATCTTTTTCCCCGTTCTTACCTTTTCACAAAAATATTACAGCGGAACGCCAGCTTCTCCCTCGCCTCTCTTCGTTCATCTCTCCTCTCCGTGCGTCAAAGATTTCACTTTTCTCGCGGATGTGGGTCCCGATTTTATCGTTAAAATTTATTGTCCCGTATTATGCCCCAAGATTCGCGGCCATTTTCAACCGTCCCTTTCCACCCATCGCGTCGAGATAAAACGCAAATTGCGATCTACGCATCGCTACAGAGACTTTGTACTCGGGCTCGTTTCCGCGAAGATTCGTTTGCCTGTTATCTATTTTTCTAAAGCGAACGTATTAATCTGGCGCCCTGCGACGACTGCCTTTGGACGCCCAGAACTTTGCATACTAATTAACTGCGTGTTTATCTACGCTCTTCATCTCGTTCCCCGAGGATCTCTTTCACTCGCCGATGATTCTTCTTCCTGCTTCGAGACGTTTGAGCAGGGGACTCTTATCCGACACTATTCTCATCTTTTCTAATTTGCATGCTGAACTCGTCCATTCCGAGAACGAACGGGACAGTTAATATTTTCCGAAAATTAGATCAAATTCTCCTCTCGAAAATTCAAAGGTTCACTCTGGGATATTTGAACCATCGCTGACCCGTAAACCCTTGTACTATGTACCATGTTGTAATATATTTTATTGCATCAAGTTTTCAAGCGTTCGAGTCGAAATCCTAGCTTTATTATACTTTCATAAGCTGAAACAATAATTCTCGAACAATCAGTTTTAATTTTGACATGTATGTCATCGATTGGGACGAAAGATCGCGAATATTTTAATTCACATTCTATTTTTTATTTAACGAATAACACAGTCGTTTATCTTCTACTCATTTGAAATTCGTTACCTATGTAAAAATAATTCCGCGTATTAGAAGCCAAGAACGACAGCGCGGAAACAAGCAAGAACGAGTTTCGCGAATCATTGGCGCGGTTTTGTTTTTTCATTTGTCGCCTTGCCGTTCCCCACTCTCGTGGGTCTCTTTGTTTCGTGGCATTCGAGTTTTCCGCGACGGTAAATTTCGCTCGCTAATTAACAATCTCGTTATCTTCGCGGGCGATTGCACACACCGAAGCACTCGACATTAATTTGGCGTAACGCGCCGCTTCTATGGAGGACCATTTTCCTCCTGCTTGATTTCCTCCGCTTGTCGACCTCCCCCCGAAACCGATTGTCTCCTCTCCCTCGTTGGTACCGAAGAAAAATAATTGCACCTACTGAGTGAACCGGAAGGAACGATAACGATACCAGCTAACGACTTGACAAAGTGACGCGGCGAACATAAACTCGCGACCGGAATAAAAATTAACTCTCGTTTCGGCGCGTCGTTTGAAACTGTTCCATCTCCTCTAATTTCTTTTCCCTTTATATATTCTCATTCGCTTCTCTTCGTTCAATTATTTTTTGCCGTGTCAAATGACACGGGTTCCCGACGAAAAATTGCGAAACAAACGCGGGACGATCGACACACAGGAGATTTCACTGAAATTGTTTGTGCAATCGCTAATTATCGATGTCGTTACCGTTCGCTTAAATTCTACGAGGTAATTGCTTTTCTTCGCTTCGAGCACTGGATCTTCTAATCGTATTAACTTCCATCGATTTTCCGTCACGCTCCTCGAGGAGGTGTACCGAATAAACGTTAACGGAAACGTAGACAGGTGAAAGCGACGCGCGACGAGCGGAAACGTCTCGAGCGTATTGCCCGCTCGGTGTACGTTTGAACAAGTAAATCGGCCATCCGTAAACGGATCGAACGTTAATTTAGACGGTCATCAGGACAGGCAAAATACCCGAGAGCTTACATCAACCAAGACGGTAACAATCTTCATTTTCCATCGCGATACGTAGCGGCACATTTGTTTAAAACGCGATATTTATTATTTATTGAATATTCTATTCTCTACACCGTTGCAGATTATTTTCTGCAGAATGTTTCTTATACCTTGATGAAAAATGCAATAGGAACGTAACAAGAACGACCATCAGGTCTTCTTTAGGTCTTGGTTAGATCTGGGTTATGCGTCTAAGAAAAAGTTGATAAACAATAGAAATTTTGTTTTATTAATTTTGAGGAATTTTTGTTATAATGTGTTACACATCTAATGTGGACAATACTCCATAGATACTCCTATAACCAAGTGCATTTAGAAATCAAAATATTGTAAATCGATATCTGTTGCCTCCAACGTAACAGTATAATAATAAATGAATTCGCCCGTGTTTATTTCGACGGGTTTAAAGCATGAGAAACGAAGACTGGACGAGAAACTCGCGGATATTTTCGCAAACTTCGAGTAGACTTTGATCGTTCCTTCCGTCGCGACTCGTCCCAAAGATAAATCTGAAACTTTCCTGTCATCCGCAATTTCTCTCTCGTTCATTCGTCGTTGGAAAGGCGTCCAATCTTCCCGTAGAATCTTTGATTGCGTTCTTTTCGTTCTTCGAACACTTCGACGCGTAACCATTGAAACTTCCACAAAGCCTCGAGCGATATAGAAACGTCTTGTTCGACGATAATGGAAGTCAATTTACGGTCAATCAATTTTTATGGGGAGAAAATTGCTGAGGATAATGGCCGAGCATAAATACGTATCGCGAATCGTAATTGACACAGAAAGTACTCGAGCGAACAATAAAATAGAGAGCAACGAATCGATAATTTGAGAAATTACGTTTTAAAACTTTAATTTAAAACGTAGCTTTTTATAACTGGAACTGATGGAGCGAACGATACTTTTTATTTTTCTGAAGAACTCCAATTCCTTTATCCTAATAAATTATACTTTATCGTTATTTTCAGCTACTAGACATCTGTTATGGCATATGCTGTCGGGTCTGTTGGAAATAGAATCGACTCTGTCTGACTATTATCGACATATTTCACTTCCCCTTAAGTTTCTAACGCGTGCTTGTCTAACGTTGCTCAACTCGTTCGAATTTCGCGTTCACTTATGAGGAGAAAGAACGTTGACTTCGACGTAGTACGTAAATATTCTTCAGCAACAGGTACCTGTAATACTCGAATCGAAAGAACGGAGGTAAAAGTACAGTGAACTGCTCTTAGTACACGCGACAATCGAATAAATTCAACGATAGAAATCTGAGGGTATCCCCTCGTTCTTGTTACGCAAATTAATATGTAATACTGGGGTATGATACGTTTAAATATTTCCTTTTCAAGTTTTTATGAAGTTTTAACGATTAAATCGTAGAATTTTTCTTGCTTACCGTGTAAAAAGTATCGATCGAAAGATTTGAGTTGCGCGTTGAAATCAATATTCATCATTTTGAGCATTTGTAGCTTTGCGAGTTGTCGATGAAATGCAAATATGAATACCATTGTTTATCGTCCTGGATAACAGCTTTGTTTACATTCGGGTACGGATGTGCGAATCGGTGTGTCCCGCGTACATTTAGGAAATATTTATTACGTTCGTATCAAAATATCCTCAATCTACATAATCGGTATTACAGTTCTTATCAAATGTTATCATAATGTAACGTTAATCTGCGAATACTAATGATCTCGGAATAAAAGACCTTCGGAATGATTCCTTTTAAATAATTTTCTTTCTTTTTCTCGAACAGTTCACTATACTCTGAACAGTTTCTTCGGATACTCACAAATACTCGTAGCGATTTCTGAACAGTTACAGTCAAGGGGTTGATAAATGTTCATCCCCGTTTAGCTGGCGCGACCAATAAGGTGTCGGTTTCCTAAACGGTTTAGTTAAATTCCGGTCTAATAAAGTTCCCGGCGTCGTCGTTTCCCCCGTTGCGTTAAAGCGCGCGATTATCGGCGCGTGACGGTGTAAAAATTCCTCTCGATAGATAAACATCATCCGAGAAACAGACGGGGCGAACGTGACCAGGCATAAAACGCGCGACCGAGGTGAGGCGCTCCCAGCGATCGAAATTAAACGACTAGGCTGTAAATTACTTTTTCATTCGTCGACCCCTTGATAATCCACCAACAGCCCCCCGGAAGTTGCGCGCACCCGACCCATTAGCCGGCACCGGTGGCGCGCGGCCGCATGCACCTTACCACTGTCGCTTTCTGACCGAACGACCGACTTTCCGTCCTCGTCATCCCTTATTCCCGCTACTCGCGACCAATCAGCGGCGATCTTTAGCTCACCTCTTCCTTCGGAGCCCGCCGAGGCACGATCCGCAGCGTGAAAGCGCAGTGGAGCGACCGCGCGAATCGTGCATGCGCGGTACACCTCTGCGCGTGCGCCGCCCGCTCGTCTTATATCTATAAGGGCAGCTCGACGAGGCCGGTCAGTTCTTGCCCGTGCTGGCTCGGGTTACGATCGATTCTTCCGCTCTCTGGCGCGTTATCATACAACCCCTCGCATACCGATTCCGACTCGCGGATTTCTCGTTTGTCCGAGGACGAGATACCAACCGGCCGAGATACGACGAACGACTCCGTGCTAACTTTCTGTGAAGTGTCATCGTTGGCTGTGTTGTCAGCTTGTTTTTACGTCGATGAGCAAAAGTGTCGCTGCGGGAAGCAGTGCGATACAAATCTCTGGAGCATCTGCCAGCATAACCGTTGATGTTGTTTCGCACCCAAGAACACACTAGGAAACCACACGGTGACGTTACCCGCCGCTCGGTGTCCCGCCCCGTGAACCAGTTTCGCGGGCATCAGTCTCCGTCCCTCGGAGGTTTCGTTATCAATCGGAGAACGTGCCCCTAGATGCGACGTGAACCAACGCTACGGAATCAACGACAATCCTACGTTAAAGGTAGGGTAATGATTAGTTATTTTGTCGTTAAATTTGAGACCCGGATGTAGACAGAATTTTGGAATGCTAGAGTTAACCCTTTGTTGCATAACATGCCCGATATGCGATTGAAACAATTTCGCTAAAGTTTGCTGTGGTCACGTTATGAGAATCGTACTTAATCGTCCTTGTGAGAGTATTCGTTTTGTGTTGCGTTCGTTGATTACACAGATGGTCCTTTTTGGAACGCAAATTTTTAAAGATAGATATTCTTGTTTACTTGAGTTTATCGCTAAATAAATGCTCGAAGGCAGCACGTATGATTTTGATTTATCGACGAACATTTTGCTGCTCCTAAACGCGACGTGGCCTACCGGTACACCTGCGCGACGTACGAGGGTTCTAATGAATTATTTTGCCATTGAACTTGGCGCAGGTGTAACTAAAATTTAGAAGCCGTTAACCCTATGTAGCATAACGGGTCCAATCTGGTACACGATGGGTACAATTTCGATCAAATTCACCGATGACATCTTACGAGAACTGTGTATGTTTGATAGTCTGTTCATTTACCGTTAAACATTTTTACATACGTATCTAAAAATAAATACTTTTATGAGATGATATCTCTACTTTCTCGCGAGATAGTTTCCTTTGGAGATATCTAGTAGCTCTCTAAGCAAGTTACTTATTCGTTTCGAGTATTAATCGATGTTATGTTCATAAAAGTAAACAAGAAATTATCTTTTTATGGAGAGATGAAATAAAATTCATGGTGAAGGATGTGAAGTAGAATCCACCATGTAGAATCAGATTCGATGGCCTTTTTCTTTTTGTAACTTCAATCGTTGTTTGTGAACTCGAAATTGACCAATAATTGATGCGATATTTTTAGGCACCCATGTATATTTGTGCCCTTAATTCTTTGCTCATCAATTAGACGGCGGTCGTGTTAATTTTCGTGAATACACAATTCTTAGATTATTATTACGCTACTTTCGCGATTTCAAACAGTTGTTACTGAATTTTGTATTATTAAAGGAAAAGACCATAACAGTTCAAAATATAAATTTTTTCTAAGCGTGACCCGTTAGTGTAAACATTCATCACCTCACCATCGAAAAACTGTAAATACGCGGCTCGTAAATTTTGAAGGTTTTTCTGTCAAGCGCGTCAGAGAACGCAATAACAACTTTATATTTTGAAAAGGTCCGAGATTCCTAGAAACATTAAACGGTAAACACGTGATTAACTGTCGTCCTTGGATGCGTATTCGAACGATCTCGGAATCATTCGCAGAATGTTTCTCGAGCGGGTGTGTCGTTACTTTGGTTCAAAAGTTCTCCTAGCACGTGAAAACAGTCGCTCGTTCCTAACATTAACGATCGTTCCATCTCGATCGGTGATCCATTCGCGAGTGAACGCGAGGAATCGATCGTGAATTAATCGGATTACCGAATCGAACCGACGAAAACTTCAAATTCGATTCGAATTTGGACCGATATTTGACCAACCAGGGCTGAGCGAATTTCTTGAAAGACCATTTCCGATCGAACTGGAGCACGGATCTCCCGTATGTTCGTCTTTGATCTAGAATCCCTTTGGCTGAAAATTAATTCGACTTTAATTAACTTGAGTACCTGAAGGGATAACGTTTGCCGATATTCCATCGAAGACCTATAAATTCGAAGGTAGTTATTCGAGGACAATTAATTTACGCAGTTTCTCAGATCTAGATTTTTCCTTGGCTCAAAAGCATGTGTCTTATGTGTTACGATACTTTTTTTAACTCGACTATATCCACGCTTGTGTACCGAAGAAGGTCCAACAAAAAGATCGAAACTTTTATTAATCCCCTTCTGAACGATAACGATCGCGTCGGCCACTTACGTTTTTAATTTTCTTTCTCCTCGATACACGAAACGCGCAAGAATAACATTCCGTTACTCTCCCCCGTGAAATGTTTTTGCTCTTCCAACTTTCCAGCCAGCTACTTTTGAATCCTCTTAAATTCTCGTAACCGTCACGACAACGTTCCCTTGTTCCACGGGGCGTCTTCCCTCCGTTTCAATTACGTCGTGGTTTGTTCGAAAGTTTTCACGGTGTTTCGAAGCCCTCGGATACGCAAAAAAATCGCGGACGGCGTTGAACGCGGCAAGTTACCACTGGTAACAGGGGGTGAAAAAAAATCGATACAATTCTGGACGAAGGAGAAAGGAAAAGGGGACAAATCTTGATGGAGAAACACCGGTCTCACGCTGTTGCGGTTCGTTGGCGCGGTTTGATCGAAAGGGTATTTCCTCGGCATACAAGAGAAAAGTTCTTCCGGGAAGATAAACTGCTCTTCACCCCTGGCCCCCCTCCCTTCGTCATTTCTCCTTGGGAAACTTGGTCGGTGGCGGAACTTTTGCGGAAGATTCACAAAAGATTTTTTCCCCTACCCTCGATGCTTGATTATAATTCAGAGAAGGGCGGCGAAGTTTCGCGCTGGAGATTCTACATCGGCGTACAGTTTTAAGGGAGATATCCGTAAAATTAATTATTACTGGCAGTGCTAGAGGAGATTGTAGCGTTTGCAAATTTGAAAACAATGCGCGGGAGTTAAGTTAGGCGCCGCTGTTGCGGGCCTTCAGGGCAAAGAGAATATTCAAAACGTACCGCGTTCATCGCTTCGGCCAGGCGATTCATTTTGCCGCGACAAAATGTTATTTGGTTACCACGTTCGGAAAACTAGATTGGATAATTATGGATAATCGAAAAAAACTCGCATGTAATAATTATTGGATTGTGGATATTTATGCATTCGCGACAAGTGTAACTATACAAAAGGATGTGTTCAAATGCACAAGTATAGAAAATGGAATACGCGCTATAACATTTAGAAGACGATTTATCGATTTACTTGAATAAATAATGCTGAAAAAGCAGACAAAGTCACAATACGAAGTAACTCGAGTCCAAGAGTCGCGATAGCAGATGAAATTCCCTTGCCATTTTATCGATGCCCCAGCCAGATAGTTTCTTTTTTTATCCATGGGATATCCTTCCGAAGAGATTAACTTCGAATAGTTGTGCTGTCTGGAAAACGAAGCACAAGTACAGATAATAATCCGGCGCCGGACAAATCCGTCGTGCGCGTTCCACCGTCTATATTCGCCGGCACTTTCCTTTTCCTTCCGTGCAATTAACTTCCAACGAGCTGCCCTCTTCATCGGGAGGGTGGGAAATTAAGATCCTTCGACGTCGAACGCCCGTCGAAAGAAACAGTGCGGACGGCAGTCGCTCGTGGACGAAACAATTTTATGGAAAAAGCCGTTTCTCCCGATGATAAAAGGTTCAGTCTTGTTTTCCGGCGAGGCGGAAAATTGGGTCGCTCGTCGATACCCTCTCCTCGCTGGAAAGTGAATGACGAATGAACCGCAGTCGGGGCGATACGTCGGTAATTAAAAATCGAACTGTCGAATCCAGCGGAGAATAATTAGCCCGCGCGAGAACTCAGCCACGTCTGTCGCGCGAACGAACCTTTTGTAATCTCTGGCCCGGTCGAAAGTAGGTCGAACTTTCGCGGGGGTGGAAATTAGGGGGCTGGTCTGACTGTTTCTCGCTTCCCTTCCGCCGTCCTCTCCTTCTCGCTGTATGCTGCATCGTTTCTGTCGGTGGATCGATCCCAGAATTATTAGGTAATTACCGCGGTGCGCCGGGAATAATTTCAGAATCGATTAGAGGGGTGAGGCGCGGGGCGACGAGGGATCGCTAGTACGAACTTCCTCGGCTGGAATTAAGTGCCGACTCGTTTAACGTCAGATCACTCGCCTAACCTCGATTCCCTACCACTTCCGTTCTAACGGGAGGGTTCTTAAATCTTCGCTACTACCTTCGAAATGGCGCGCAGTGGCGTTTTCGAACGATCTGCAGAGCAAACATCCGCGGTATAATTTAAATAAATAATAAAACCATAATAGAAAGCACAAATCGATTAACTTCATGAAACAAAAAGTTGAGAAATGCGATGAAACAATGTACAATGTTTTTTAAGATAAAAGTATATATAAAGTTATATAAAATTAATAAGAAAGAATAGCCAAAAAACAATCAGTAACGTTATAACTTTTATGTGGCTGGTGGAGTTAATCGATCTGTGCAGTGAACGGTTCGTATCTCGGAGATTTTTTTAGATAAGATTTATACGGTTATAAGTTCTTCATTCAGGGGGTGCGTAATGACGAGAAGGAAATTAGACAGGAGCTAAACGAACCGTTTTAATTTTCCAGAGGATCAACGCTGCGCTATTTCTACGAGGATGACCCTGTACGCGAGGACCTTACAAGATAGCTACTCTTAATGTCACAATCCTGAGCGGTGCTGCCAACGGGGTCAGGATCCTGCGAGGTCGAAGCTAGAGGGCACGGATCAACGAACGGGGTAAGGCGTGATAAAAATAAGGAAAATGGGGGTGCCAGACGTAGAGCAGGCTAAGAGACGACTTCAGGATATACTCAGGAAAGCGCAGAAGCTCGAGATATCACCGCAAGAAGTGATCTCGACAAGGACCGCCCAGAAGCTTCTTGCCAGGACGAGAAACGTCCTGGCATGGACGATCTGGATCACCGTTTTTGTCCTGCTGCTCAGCGGAGTCGTCTATGCACGCTGGCCAACAAGCCAGGAAGTCGAGACCATTAGGACTGTCCTCAGGCGAACGGTGAGTCACGCAAATAATTCTCTTGATTTACTGAACCGGGCTCGTCGAGCTGCCAAATTTAACCCGGGGAATCCTTTTCCCAGTAAAGACTTCTATAGTCGGGAACAGGTGTTAAAGATGGCAAGGTTGTTAAATGTAATCTGATAAAACGGATATTTCACGTTTGATGGCAAATTTGTAACGTGGGAACCGAGTAGTTTAACCGAGTAGGTATGCTACGATAAAGTGGAAATTGACTATAGCCATGATTGTCATAATCTGGTTTAGAAAGTTTAGCAGACAAGTAAACTTTTTCTTAGAATCTTGTAACCGAATTAAATTGTCAGATGCTTATCGATAACGTGCAACTTAGTTTTCCATTAGCGAGCTTTTCAATGAAAATAAAATCTGTAATTATCCTACGTCGTTTCAGGCTAACTGTAGGGATTAACAAACTTTTTTATTAACGCATTCGCGATTATCGACGTGAATTCACGTCACTTCAAAATTCTATTCCTGGTTTCTATTCCTGGTTTCTATTCCAAATTATGAAAATCTTTTTATTTTATACACTATATACTTACATTCTGATATTTCAAAACATATTTTGTAATTCTTATTTTCACCCTAACGATACAAATTTGCGATGTCCAGCTTCAGAATTTTATTAATGTTGTCAGTACTCGGTACTAGAAACGTAAAATATCTGCCGGTCGCGAATGTGTTACTATCGATTAAGTAATTAATTACTCATTCGAATAACGTTGGGCAGAAATGAAAATTCTCACAGGGAATTTACTAGAAATTTATCGATCCTTGTAACTGCATTTTACCGATAGAAAAGTATTCTGTCTGAAAGTTTCGCGGTCAGAGGATAAACGGCGGTACAATGGGAAAACTGGGAAACGAAATTGCAGCGAGAAATGAATCGAACCGGTAAGCAATTGGCCGAAGTGAACTCTCGCCGAACCCGATAGATAGAACAAGGAATTCGACTCGGTCTAAGATAAAACGGTCCCGGCGACGAATGTAATCGTTGAAATTTTTCTTGAAATAATAAAAAAGTGGATCCTCTCGCAACGGTACTCGTAATATCGTTGCTCGTTGCAATTCAAAAGGAATCGCGAATCGAGACGATGATGTTCACGGGAAGATCGATCGGCTTTTATCCGTGAACTACCGCCACTCCACAGGCTCGATGGAAACGGTTAGCCGATAACTATTGTTTGCAGCCTTCCCCCATTTACGACCTGAATTTTCTATACTGCGATTCGACTCGTAAACCAACCATAACCGTTTTCGTGCCCGTCTTATAAATACCGAATGGAACTTTGCGCGCGCCTGTTTCTTATCGTGTTTCCTTTCTCGTAATTCGTAACAGATCAGCAATTTTCTTGGCCAAGGATTCCCATAAAAGCCCTCTGAAAATAAAAGGCATCAAAATTAAATAGGAATTCGGACTCTTTTCGTGGCTCCTACTTTTTGAGCCATCTCGATGGTTGCAAAAATTGGGGTTGAAATCGAGCTCGCCGCATAATAAACACTATTGGCGTACGTCCAAAATCGCCGGTCGACGGAGTTGCTTTTTTTTTTATCGTAACACCTTATACACGCATGGATTATTCCGTCAAGTTCGTTATCCCCGCGGTGCGATGGATTTTGTAACACCGGAACGGAGTACGCGTAATAGTGTAACGTCGAATAATCCTCGGGCAACACGACCTATGCGTCAACGTCATTGACAGATGACGTTATCGACGGAGTTGTTACTCAAAACGCGTGTTACCTCTCCGATAGCCAACTGCGAAATCATCGTGCCGCTTGCGAAACACTCAAATTTGATTTTAACCAATTTGTTTCACTTCGCTCGCGCTTGCCGAAATGAAAATTGCGAGTGCGTGTTTCCTGCAACGCTTCTTATTTCTCCAATCCGTTTTATTTTCATCCAAAACGAAGTGTAATTTTGCAGTACAAACGTTTAATGTAGCATGTACACTTCTTTCTATTACATTTTCTATTACATTTTCAATACTACACCATCTGAAATGTACCCGATGTGAAACATTTGAAAGTTTCTAGAAGAATGAAAAGCGCAGCCTTTTATTTAAACAAAATTTCACCGTTGCAATCGATTAAACGTCGCGAAAAAATTGCCACGAGCCATTCATTATTCGACTGTACGCGTCATCCGTTATTCGACGGTACGCGTTATCCATTATTCGAATAAAACGTTGCCAAACGTTAAAATCGCTGTTCGGATCGAACGTTCGAAGACGGAGCGTCGCGCGTTCTTTCATAATGCGAACGTGTCGCAGTCTATAACGACGTCGACGTTCGCAAAATTGCGTCGGTACGAACGACAACGTCGACGTCGAAGATCAAACGACCCTTGCAGTTTCGTTCCCGGAATATCTATAACCGACAATGCCAACACCCCCCTCCCCCGAAATATAATTCTACATCGCGTTGTATCGAGCGCATTTTGTAGTCAGTTATTCTACGTCGCGGAAATTACGTCAAAGGAGCGTCATAGTTAATGCAAAAAACGTGAATGAGTGCCTCGAAATAGAGCGTAATCGAATCTCGTCGAGTGAAATGAGAGAAATTTAGCGGTCTCCCGGTGGAAAACCGGTGTCACTGAAAAGCGCGCTCGCGCCTTTTTCGCGGCTTTCATTTCTTGCGCGCTACTCCTCGACGAGGCGGTCAATTAACACGAGCCAACGACTGTCAGAAATTGACACGTACCTAATTACCTTCATTGATGTCGCAAAAGTTTTTGCTCCCCCTCTTCCTCGCCTCTCTTTCTTTTGTAGCGCAACCTTCCATTCTTTGTTGTTAGCTCGTTCCTTTTTAACTTTATTTTTCACTTTTTCTCGGTCCGCCCTTTACGTTACAATTACTCTTCGCAACTCTATCATTAGTGCTGCGAATAGTTGCCTTTATTTCAGGCGATAAGCAAGGAGAACGTGTAATTTAGATGTAGCGAATTTAAACTTTATTATCAGCGAATCGTGAATTAGTTGCTAGAATTAATCATTTCTGGATTTATGTTACGACTCTGAAGAGGATTCATGCAGTACGCGATGCACTATATTTTTCGTCTTTGTTAATACATCACTTCCATTAATTGCTAAAAAAAGACACCGAGCTACCAAGACTCCTAAACTGTAGCTTCTTGAACCAACTCCTTAATTAATAAAATTATTTCGTCTTTGTCAATTTTAATCGCGAACGGAGACCAATCTAATTTACCCAATGACGATGCGTTACCAGGCGTCTTCTGTTCGTCAAACTAACTAACCTCTTTCTCGACGACAATTATCCGCAATTAGAAACACGCTCGCAGTCCGATTATCCGTGTCGCTGATATCTTGTTTCTCGCGCGGGAATCGCGTTCCAGCGATTTCAGTGTGCGCGTTTCACGATTACAGAGTCGTTCGTTTATTTCCACAGGAAGGAACTTTAATTGGTGACGCGGAACGAAGTTTTTCCACTAGTCGACCGTGGAAAACGCTTCGTTTTCCATGGATCGCGAATCCGGCCGACCAGAGACACAAGGACGCGCGCGTACAACCCCTCTGTGAAAAAAAAAAATAAATTGCTTTGTCGATTTGTTTGAAAGCGTTTCGTAACGCAGTTACGGTTTCAATTTATAGGGCACTGCTATGGATTATTAAACGCCGACAGAGAGAAAGAGTGAACGCTCGGGCGACGAAAAGCGTTTCACGGTATCGAGGTACTACACTGACAAGTGCTTTAAATCTTTTGCGTCTCTATTCGACCGACGCGATTCGCACACCTTGAATCGATTAACGAGTTTGCGTCACCCGTTCTATAAAAAGTGTGAACATTTTTATTGACTCAAAATAATAGCTTCAACTATTAAAAATAGCGAGGAAAATGATAGAAGTGTGCCATTTGGGGGTTAGTATGTATACAAGGGTCGATACAGTGAATCAAACTTTGAATGGATATCTATCGTTTTCATTATTTATACGTATATACGTATAAAAGAGTTGAAATTAAAGTTTGCTATTTTAGAAAGTGCTTAGTCTACAATCTTGGCATTTAATGCATGTATTAACAACAGTCTTAACTCATGCTTGAATAATACCCGAGTTTCTTTATTACTTTCTTAATCAGCTCGTAATAAAAACAAAATTACACAGAATTACATCCATTTATCAGGCGTGCGACGTTACTATGAACACTTACATGATAATACGAACATAACGCTTGTTTAAACCCCGCCAAGGTGGCACAATCCATTAATTAGAAGCGGCGCGTGGCGAAAGCGATTGCCCCGGCTCTCGATTGCTTCGATCGCAGCTCGGCCAATCACGTAGTCCCTTTAATCTGAAAATTACTGCTGCCAGTTTAGCCGACGCCTTCGTCGGATTTCCATAGGAAATTAATACGCGTATATTGCAGTATCGACTGACGGCAACTTCAAAGTTCGCTGGAACCTCCCGAAGCCGGCTGAAAAGACAAAGTGGAATATTTACGAGGCAATTAACGAACCTGCGCGCGCGCGCGCGCGCCCGCCGGTTAAGCTCTTCGAGTATCTTTGTCGTGGAGCGATTGCCACCCGCGTGAAATTACATGGACCCCCGTTACGTTCCGTTTCATTGCAGCTTCGTCGTTTCCGGACGTATCGATACGTCGAAGCAGCACTGTCAGGCGAAATTGGTCATGGAAGTTCCCTCTCGCGCGTGAAGAGACATTTCACGAGGCAATTTTAAATGAGCGCGCGAGGCTGCAAAATGAGGCGGTGTTCCATGATAAATAGCGAATGGACCTCACTCGAAATCGTTGAAATACCTCCCTTTCTGAATATCGATTGACTGAATATTCTGAATTCTGAATATTCGCCGATTCGTGTAGTTGGCATCGATCACTAACATCTCACGTTTCACAGAATTTATATCGAATTTCGGTACGCTCTAGGTCCCTGCGTGAGAAATGGCAAGGATTGTAGCTCAGTGCAGAGCGCTGTGGCACGTGGAAGTACTTAAATGGTTATTGCACCAAATGTCCGAGAACCAGTGAACTATGTTCTTCCACGCCTCCTAGCCAAACCTTTGTTATTGTACTCATCCTTCAGGCACTGAATGCTTCAGTTTAATTCTAGTCTCATCGTAAGGTATTCTCTTACCAATGAACCTACGCGCAACTAACACAAGGGATGATATTCTCGCATGAGAAATGTCGATTCATAAAACATATTTCGGAAGACGTTAACGCGCTGTCCCGGATGACAAATATTTGGCGACAGTTTCCGACTCGCCGCGTCAAACATGTTGCACACACAAGACCGTGTCATACAGTAGTTTAATTTGCACGAATTAGGTACGCCCTCGAACGCGCGAAGGGAGCGTTGGTGGTTTCGCGCAGAAGCGAACGTTGGACGAGTATTATGCATTCGACCGTGTCGGAAATTTGCTTCGAACGAACATTATTCGTAAATTCGGCGGGCGTATGGTAGCAGGGGTTACTTCAAAAGTGGCTAACGAACCGCCTTCCGACTTACGGATGCTGCGGCTGCCTGTATGGTAATCGCGTTAACTTACTTAATTAGGATCGTGCTCGCTAATCAACTCGAAATCTCTTTCGAAAGGTTGCTCGGTGTCCGCCTCGTGCATCACGCCTTTATTTCGCCCGGGTCCCCTTTGAAAGGCTAATTTACCGCGGTGTCATTTATCAGGCTCTTGTTCCCGCGTTATTCGGTGTTATTAAGCGATGCCGCCGATACGTTGAAAGTTTGTAATTTAAACGAATAGCAATGGCCCCCACGCAGAACCCATTAATTCATCCCACGCGTACCGTGACGCATTGTTATCGTTATACAGACTCTCCCAAATGTCATCATCTATTCCCAGAGATAACAGGAATTTCAGAAAAACGACTGTGACTGGTCAAAAGTACGGATGATGATTGGAATATTCACTTGAGTACTTGTAAATATACACTTGTCCTAAGTAGAGTGTAAATTTATCCGGTCATCTCGTAGGATCGTGTCACAAAGAGTGTGATCACATTTCTTCGTAACACTTAAATAATAGAGCAATAAGTATCATGAACTCGTGGGACGACATACATAATATATCATTCATCACTAATCATGAATTTTTTCTTGCCCGCCGCGACCTGTTTTTTTTTTTTTTTTTTTAATATTGAAATTTATCCATCCCCGATTCTAGTAATTTTGAGGCAAAGGGCAGTATACTTTAAACGATGTTCTCGACATTCTTACAGAGAGGAAAGTCTTGGCTCGTTCGCTTCTTTCGATTCGAAACTATCGGGAACGAATATTTATTTCCTCGGCGAGCGAGAAAACAGTAAGCTGGAACCGACGGTTCCCTGCGGGTGATATCTCCAAAGAGAATTTATGTTTTCAACCGAACAGCAATAACGTTTCGCGGCGTAACAGTTTTCTCCGGGAATAATCTTCCTGTCTTGTAGTGAGATGGGCGAAACTCTTATTTGGATAAAAGTTCCGAATAACGTGGACAAGATAAACAACGCGTTCCACGTTGTTGGCTCGAGTTTGAATAAAAAATTAAAATCGAATCGTGGAATGAAATCATGTACCGTGTTTCAGTACTAATTAAACGAGGAAATATTCATTGTTATACGCAAGCATACAGTTTATGCAAATATGAAACGGCAAACAGAAGTGAAGAAAACGAAGTAGTCACGAGAGAGACTGCGAGATTGAATCGGTAGATGATCATGTTTTTCTTTGCCAGATAGGCTTCAAGGTTTTGCCACGAATAATTGCGCCGCGAATTAATCTAGGAAATTTTCGGGGCAGATACGACCCAAAACTTTCTTATTCATAATTTGTTGGCCTCCGAACGCGCGTTAGGAAATGTTATTCATGATGGAATTTTGGTCCTTTGCTCCAAACATATTGCATTCCACGGGAACGTCGTAGATCGCACGCACGTAGATCGGGCAAAGCACTCTGGAATGCTTGTTACACGTTAGTTTCATATACTATACAATCTTTTTGCGGTTGTCTTTGTAGTAGCTTCTCCGCAGCTTCGCCAACGCGTCTCCCTTCATTTTCGTAAAATATTTTTTTGCAGTGTTCGACACTGCTCGCGAAAGTTTAAAGTAGTACTCGATCGCGGTGAACTTTCCACCGTCCCTCGATTAGTTGTTTCCGTTAATTTATTTGCTCGTTATCGTCGAGTACTTGGTTCCAGTAATGCTACTTGAAAGTGGGTCGGCGCTGTCGATATTGAAAAATGAAGTAGATCGCTTCGGCGCACTTTTTAAAACTATATCGTTCGAAAACCGTTACTGACGAAATGCTGGCGATTTGTCAAATATTCTCGGCGCTCGCTACGATTGGTCGTTAAATTTATTTGTGTGTCGCGTAGACTTTCGATTCATGCGAGGAAAAATTACTCGCCAGACTTTCTACAGCTTGGTGTTTTTGGGAATTAAGACCTCAACGATTGTCGGATCGAAGCAGAAGAGAAATAATTTTACAGTTTCATTGAACCTTTTACGGCACCTTAGAATATAAGTTATTATTTTTTTGAAATTATGATACAGGAGTAACGTCGCATAACGAGGAACAATTTCGTCCAATGGAAGAACAGCTTAATTAATCCATTAGTTCGAACCTGTGCACAGAATAGCGACCTCATCATCCGTGATCTCAGTCGGTAAATTAATTGTTGTTTGCTCTCGAAGTTCGACTGAGAGGAACTCGTGTTTCCAAGTTCCAATCAGCCGCCATTCTGCGAATCGTTTCGTTTCTTGTCGCTTTCTGACGTTCATCCAGCTGAAATTTGACGCTACTCTGCGACTCGAACCCACGATACCACGGTCTGTCCATTCTCTTCATCAGTGCCTTAATTTCGAACCGTTCGTTTCATTGGACCCTTCGGTTTCGAATATTCGTAGAACACGCGTGAGATCGAGTGGCATTTGGCTACCGCGTCTGACCATTACTCGTTTATTCTACTTGACGCGGTACCGTCCTCTTTGTAGGCTTACTACCGCCTAAATAATTGAACGAATAAAAAGTACAATATGTAATTATATTTCTCTCTAAAAATTAATCCCCTTACTCTCATGTTTTTGTTTTATAAAAATAAATAATTTGATTAATTAGAGCGTATCAGACCTACCAAGATACATACTTTTTTTCTTGATTTTCATTCCATTTGTGATTTTATACCTTTCGTTCTAAAAATTATTGGAACTGTGTTCCCACATTTCTACCCACAGACTTTTTTTTTCATTACAATTTCGCCATTAATATTATCGTTGGCTATAATATAAATTGTTAAAAGTCTCAGGCATCCCCTGTTCCCTCTCGACGCGAGAACTCGACCGGTGGGCCTCGAATCGGGAAGTTCGAAAGATCTACGAACTTTTCGCGCCTCGCGAGATAAATAGCGCGCGGAGTAAAGCGTTTAATAGATTTTTATTACACCATTTTTCCCACCCGTTCAGCGGATGCGTCCATTTTTCTCCCGCGCACATCGCGCCGCATTCATTCTCCAAATGGAAGGAAATGTGTGTACATATCCTTTCAATATTCCCGTCTGGCCAGGGAATATTTTCGCCGCAATTCCATTACGTCGCGAAAAGGCCGCCATGGCTTTCGTAAAACACTGCAAACCTGAGGATAGACTTTCGGCGCGGCTTAGCGTCGACGTCGAAATTAATAGAATTCGTTAAAAGCCGTTGAAAGCTTTTCGATATCGGACAACAAAAATTTCGGGTCGCCGAAACGTTATCACCGTGGAGGTTTCATGAAAAACTCGGAGAACGATTCGCTGGGGCTCTCTTAACCCTGAAACGACTTCTGGAGAGCGTAACTTTTGGAATGAACACTTCACCGATCGGTAGACTATTAGGCTCTTTGCTAGAATAACCAATACTTTGTTATCAATTATTGAGATAACATTTTATGCTTCCATCGTTAGTTACGAATTATTATATAAATATTAATCAAGAAACGGTTCCAATTGATAAAGTAAATATTGAATAATACTAATGTTGTCAAAATCAAAAACATTATTACATTTAATTATGTGTCCCATTACTACTTGTCGGTAAAGTGTTAATATTGATTGAGTGCTACAAATAATTAAAACTTTTCTTATTGTTAACCCCTTGCCCTACGATTTATTGTGGAACCGTGGGTGCCATATTCAAGTATAAAGTCTCTTGTGTACGTTCATACGATGTGTCTGACTCGTACTTTTCATGTTCGACTCGAATTCCTTATCACATGTCTGTCATGTTGTTATAGACTAAAGAGTTAAGGGATTACGTAGATGTAGGTAAGGTAACAAATACATATAGGGATGGACTCATCATTGATTTGTTTATGAAAATTATAATTCTCGAAAGTCTCGATCGAGATCAGATAGATCTTCTTAGGGTTAATCTCTTCGGGAGATCGCGATCGTTTAGGCGAAACAACGCTATTATTCTGGCGCTAGTAATTCCCCACTTTTCCCTATTTGTTCTGGCTACCATTTTTTTTGTTTTTTCATTTGAACTGAAACTAGCTCGTCAAGAGTAAAACGCGGATCGAGTTGTCGAGTAACTCGAAGCCGGTTGGAGAGGCTGCCGACTCTCGAAGTGCTCAATTTCCATGGAAATGGCAGCGAAATAGCAACCCCCGTTCTCTCTCTTTCTCTCTCTCTCTCTCTCTCTCTCTCTCTCTCTCTCTCTCTCTCTCTCGTCCTTTTTTTTCGGGCTTTCCTTCTCCTCTGTTTCTCGTTGGAACGGTCGCGCGATGCGACGTACGCGATCGAATGGAACCATATCCACTCGGTTCTGTGTCCCGTTTCCGTCCTCGTCGTTTCTTTCGTTCGTTCGGCGAGTTTTCATTTGCTCGATTACCATGTGTTGTTTCGTTCCGCGAAAAAAGCTCGCCAGAGCGAACGGGACTCTGGGACAATTTCCCAACCCCGGAAACAGAACGTTCTACGTGTTTTTAGCGGTCGAACAGTCGTGCTCGAAACGACACAGCCCGTTAAGCCGGCTATTTAGTGCGTTACGAGTGTCCTGATCGATCGAGAGAGCGAAATTTCATTTGTATGGAGGGCCGAGTCGAGCCGACTGGGTCTGGTTCGGGGCTCGCTCTCGGATCGAGACGGGAGGGCCATACACGTGTCACCGTTGTCAGGTTTCAGCCACTGTCCTCTCTTTTCTCCCGTGGAAACTTGCCTTTCGTGGTCGCGATGGTGGTGGTGGTGATGTCACGTTAATGGTACCTACAATCCCTCTGATGTCTGTCCCATTTTCTCCCGCTGTGTGTCACTTGGTTGCGGACGCTGTTACGCGGCCACGATAGTCCGTATGCAAAGAACGCGTACGAGTTTCGAGTAGTGTTTAAACAGAGATAGTCCTGTAACGACCGATTATGCGTCATTTGCTTCCGTGTCTCGTGAGATTGGTCCACATTGCATTTCTCTGTGGGCCACGAGAGGAAGATGGGTAAAAATGGAGAACTACCACCTCTGCGCGAGCTTAGAAAAATATTACCAAACTACAGCACTGGCAGCACCGCTTTTATCACCTAACAGTAGGAAAGCTAGAAGCTAGAGAAACAAACAAAACTGAGAAGGTAATTACGGACTAAAAAGGGTTGAGAAACGCATTCTCCGTAATTGCGATCGTAAATGTTAAATGGGGAATACAGATTTGTCCAGGAACTTTGTTTGGTGAAGCGATGAGTTTCTTTGACAGCACATATTCGACGATAGTGGAGCCCAAAAGCACCTCGAAAGAATTTTAATATCGATGCAAAGTATTCGTCTAGATGCGCTCGCGAGAGCGCGCGACCGCGGGCGGGAGCTAAATTAAAAAATACTGAGAGACGGTAAACAGTTAAAAAGAAGGAAGGACTGCATATTACGGAGGTTCCGACTAGCCCGTCATGACTTAGGGATTAAAGCACGAATATTCGTGCTTAGCCCGGTGCCTGTTACGAGCTCGTATCTTTCCATATTTTGACGACACATAAATTACGAACGGATACAGCTTTCGCGTTCTTTCATCTAAAAGCCGCGAATCCTCAGTAAAAGGACTTCTAAATAACTGGTTCACAGGTTTGAACACGTCGCGCATAAAAGGTAAATCGCATTTGAAGTCAGGCGAAAGTCACAATGATATTTAACAAACGGTAAATGTGTACATATCGTCCTGAAGTTAGGTTGCTTCGTTAAAATTAGCGTTTGGAATTTCCAGCAATTATAAAATTCTGAATAGCAGTCAAAGGATGATTGAATATGTGACAAAATGTCAAATTCGTCATGAATGTACAACCAGGTGTTGCAACAAATGGAAATCTTGATTGCACAGGATTTGGATAATCGGCTCTAATCTGATTCCAATTAGTTTCAATATGTAGATTAATTTTGCTTTCATTTCCCGATTCGTTATGAGTCTCATTATCATCGTAACCGCTGGTTGATAAATTAACGTATTCGAAATCAATGTCGTCATTCCTGAACAGTTTTAGTTTCCTTTGACAGTTTGCAACGTGGGCGATCAATATTCGGTAATACAATGATTCCTTGTTCGTGGACGAATTAAAAAAAAAAAAGAAAATAGGAAAAATAAAGATAAACAAAATACACCGTGCATGATTCGTTGCATTGAATATTCATTTACTTTTATTTCTATAATTGAAGCTGATTCTTTACAGCTGTCAGAGGTATAAACAATGGTTTCTACGCATTATTCGTAACAATTCGATAGAGATATATGTATTTTATTTGATTGCAAAGTGACTAGGTTAAAATGATACTTTTTCAAAGGACATGTCGTTCGTTATTTTTGTTTCTTTGTTTTTAGGAAAGGGAGGAGGAGTGTTTTAAGCCGTACAGGTTTCCACATACAACACCCGCGTATAGGAAGTCGCAGAAGAGACAATCACGGTTCTATTGTGTAAGGTCGCGGACGGGAGTTGTGATTGCGTAACGGCCGCTCGTAAATTTCCTCGTGGGGGCGGCTTCCTAGCGGAGAAAATCTCCGCCTCGAGGAAACGTACGTCTAACCGTGGAAAACGCGAAGTAGACGTTCCATTTCTCTCGTCGATCGTTTATCCCGAGCGTTCATTTTCTCATCGACGCTCGAAATTTCGCACAATTGGTTGCATCCAAATCGTTTCCCCGCAACATTATTTCTACTGTCCCTTTAAAGCAGGACTCCTTTTCATCTCTTCGCATTTTCATCTGTCCAGTACGCAATAGACTCGTGCGTTTGGAAAAGATTGCTTAACTATTTGGTCTACAATCACGAGTGAGACACGTGGTAAGGAATTTGCAATAAGCACGAGTCTGACTCGTGGTACTTCGTTCGTCCTCCTACCCGTGTAGGTCAAGGGGTAAAATGGAATCGAGGACCACCCTAACTTCTTCGTGCTAACGCAAAGAACACTCTAAATTGGCCTTCAGGCGCTTTATCAATCTTTTACTTAACTGCTCACTGTTCAGAACTGGAAACTCGATTTCCTTTTACAGGGCATTTGAATGTTCCATTGTTAAACGTCTAATAAATCATGAATACGCAAAAACATTTTTGTCTATGCAAAACTTATTTAACCTTTCGCTCCGAAACGAAGAGTCGAAGCTTAAAAAAAACTACATTCCCACGAATTTGCCTCGGGGATTCGAAATATTTTTGAAAACTGTTCTCTACCTTTTGCAGGGGTGTACCCTTAACGAAGCGTGTATTGAATTTAATTCGGTCGCGATGGGACAATTCGGTGGGTTTTTGAAAAATACAGGAAAGCTTTGTTCTTTTTTCGAAGCCAAGGAATCGCGTCGGTCGCGTGAAAAATTGCAACGCACAGAATTATTTTTCCCAGTGCCGGTGGCGGCATTGCGTGTGACCACGAACGAAACGCTTTCCCAACGCGCTTCGTTAATTCTTGGATTTCACAAAGCTGTTTTGAACTGTGACCATGCGCGTAAAATATACGAACACGGTTCGTTGTTGTTCTCTTCCCCTATTTTTATTTTTATTTTTTCTACTTTTTTTTTATTTTTAAATTCGTCCACGAACCAGGAATTCTGCTTCGAGATAAAAGAGGAAAGATATTTCCATATCCGGGATTGCTCGTTTTTCATGATTTTTTACAACACGTTCCTCGTCGCGAGCCACGGGTTCTTTCGTTTTCCCGTGTTTCAGTAATTGTTACCTTTACGTTGTAATAAATCAGAGCTGTCGTGCACGCTGTTCAGCGAACACAGTTCCACCAGAGGGATTTTATCTACCGTGCAACGGAAGATGTAAACGTTACGCAATGCTCGAGGAATATATTCTTCCACCGTGCCTCCACCTCTCTCGGTTATTTCTTTCCTTCGCTCTCGGGTTCTCCGGTCAACGGTCTAGGAAATCGAACTTTCTCTCGGTACGGGGCGCAGCGAGCTTCCATTGAATTTACGACCATTCGAAGAAACCATGAAAATGATAACACCGTCGCAATGGATTTTGATGGAAGCTTGAATAAATTAGCGATTCTTTTCGTGGTAAGAACTGAAGTAGCGAGGAACGTCATTGCGAAACGTCGCTTAAATTACTAATTTTTTGAAAGAACTACATTACATTATCACAGGTTAAGAACAATAGAATCGACTCGTAAATCTTAACAATAATATAATTTCCTGTACCAGGAACGACGAGTCACTTTTACGCCCTAACTTGTATACAAGTCAGAATCTAAATTTGAAAATGGCTTATCCGAATAGTTAACCCTTAGAAGCCTGAAATTTAATTAAAAAAAATATCAATCTATTTATTATATGAACAATTTTGACAGGTGACGTTTATTTCTTATTAATTTTTGTTCAAAAGAACATTATGCATTGGTAACATGCGTACAAATATTAAAAACAACCAATTGCAAGTGTACAATTCGATTTAAAAGTTCGCTATCAAATTTGAAACTTATGGCATTTAAGGGTTAATCAATCGTCTGAACGTAGCTTTGAAAAACGAACGTTTTTGCGTATTCATTGGATATCGTTAGATGTTTAACAATGAAACATTCAAACGTCCTGTAAAATGAAATCGTAACTGTAAGTAGTTAAGTAAAGAATTGGTCAAACGACTGAAAGCCGATCAAGAGGTGAGTGTTAGCTACGCTAGCACGAAGCAGTTAGGGTCCAGAGTTCTATCTAAGCAAACTTTAAAAATCGCCGTACGTTTGATGTTATTCGTCATCTATTATTCGAAGAAAAGTTTGCCTATCTGTGCTCAAATGGCCCATTCACGGTAAAGGTTCACAGGAGGTTTAACCGCAGCTTTGATTGACTGTCTTTCTCGCGAAAAAGACCAGCGAGAAAGACGGTCGATCAAACCTGTGGGTAAATTTCCGATAATCCTCTGCATGTATGAGCTGCTTTAGAACTATGTGTGTCGGGCCATGGATTTACATTGTAGTCGACCCACGATCCGTAACACTCGCCTCTCTGTCCGCATTCCTGACTTTGAAGCGATTGGATTTAGCCCCTGTCGCGGCAAAGACGCGCTCTCTGCGTCACCTTTTCGTTAGAAAATGCAAATTTGCGATACGCAAATTAAATTCATCAACGAAACAGAATACTAATATCACAATCCTTCGATGAATTCGTGAAAGACGAGGATCATCGTAACGATGAAATTACATCGTACAAAGCATGATTACGCTGTAATACAAAACTCGAATTACCAGATTTTGAAACTTATATATTTTGCGTATTCCTATCTAGTATTTCAAGCATCATCAACGCATCTCGATGGTATTATCTATCGCAGTGCTAAACAATTATTTCAGGATTATTAAAACGCACATCGTTCTGTTCAACGTATGAATTTTACGAACCAGATATAAATTTAATTATATCGTACGTCCATTATAAATAACGTCATTCTTCGCATATTCACCCTAATAAAATGAAAAGTGTTCTCTACTTTTTCCAAAGTGAATAACTCTTTCGAAACTCGAGATTCCATTCACACTACCCGTAGTGACAGTATTTTCGCTATTGCTTAGAGTGACATTTCGCTCTTTTCGTACGAGACTTCATTCGAAGAGATTTAAAGAGCGTCGCGCGCCACAAAATTTCGAGCCATTGGAGTAGGGGGAGAAGATTCAGTTTATTCTCTGATCACGAATTCAATTCTCGCTCGAGTTTTTGCCCCGTTCTCGCGTTACGTTTCAATTAAAGCATCCGGGGCGGGTGGCGCCGGGCAGAAACGTTGCAACGAATAGCGAAATTAGGTTTTCGCTCAGAGCTGGACGGTCGCGAGCCAACAATCGCGGTGATACGCGTGGTTTGGGGCGTCGCGGCGCGCGCGCACACGAGCGACGCCGACGTTTCTCCACGTTTACCAGCATCTGCGATTATTTACGTCGCGTGACGTATCGTTGGAGCACGACCGCTCACACTCGCCGCCGCACCGTGTTCCGTGATTGCGCACAATACACACAATGCGCCACGGGCAGCGTTATCGCGTCGCAGTTTATAGTTGCCAGTCGCCGGCCGTCTGACCGCCAACGGACCGTTTCCCCTTGGCTCGGTTAATTTTACCCATTACCGGCCGCCACGTACAGCTTGCGTCGCGACCGCGAGAACCTCTCGACGATTTTATCTTTATCAACGAGCTGAGCTGGACAGAGCTGAAAATGAAACGCGCGAATGTAGACGATCTACTTAACCCGCGTCGTTTGACGCGCCGGGGCGTCGCAACGTTACTCCTCGGATATCGCGCGTAATTTACGAGGAGAGAGGCTGGACTATGGGCGCTGATTTATTCGACGCGCGGTATATTCGTTTTGGAGTGTATATATACATGCGAAGTCGTTTCTAATTTAAGGGAAGCTTTTACTGATTCATTTGTTCTTCCTGTATCGTTATAAGATAGAGTTGATTGTAGGAGTTTGAGATAACGATTACAATAAATTTTAAGCTCTTGAGGAACGAATTTAAAATATGTTTGATCTAATCGGATACACACAAAGCAAATCAATTTTTATTTGTGGATTGATTCTAACATACAAATGTGCTGTCTCACTTCAGCACGTTGACTGTCAGAATGAAACTCGTGACAATTTCTAAAGAGTTAATATTTCATCTCAAGTCTATTGAATATTCAATACTTGTCTTAGTATTTAATTTTGTAACCTCGAAAAAATTCACAAATTTTATCCATATTTATTTTCACTATTGCCTCATCTTCGAAATTAATTTTAATATTAGATAGACTGGAAAGTAATGTCTATTTTTAATCAACTATGTAATCGTGCTCGTTACCAACAGTGTGCAAATATTTAATGCCATATCAATAAAAATCAATGAGCTGATGAGTGGTAAACAAGTATTTAAAATTGCAAAAACAACATTACTTTGCAGTACACCTAATAGTTCCTTAATGGAGAGTCCTGTATCCTATGTTAATATGGTATATTTTTTAATTCTGAAAGGTATTGTGATCGTAAGCAATGGTAACTTTAATATAAAAGATGTCGATGTCCTCAAGAGTTTAAGCACCTTTCTCATCAAATCATCTTCTAAATAATTCGAAAATCACCGATCCCTAAACTATCTCAAAGAGACATTTCAGGCTCCATTTAATACCCTTTAACATCCCGGTTCAATATCCTACACGATTTAATATCACAGCGGTCCGATGAAAGCACGTTAAATTCTTCTTTCCCAAATATAATCAGCCCGGTCCACTCGTCATAGTAATCAGTAATTCGGCCAATGTAGCTCCCAAGAGCTCTTGCCGAATAACGAACATCGACGCTTACCAATTTTGCTCCGAATGAACTCTACTAATGGGTATATCCTGTACAAATAAACGAATAAATAAATAAATTACTTTGCTCGATTATTCCGTGCATTGATTCCTCTTTGATCGCGGCGACCAACAGCGGTGCGATTCGGTCGAGGCTCTTCAGCCATGGAACAAAACTGGCGAGCAAACAGCTCGGAATGATTGCCACTGACTGGCGGTAACCAGGGTTATCCGAATGTTTCACCGCAAACCGAAAACAAACGAACGGAACGAGTCCGCTTGGCAAACGGGGAACGTTTCGTCGACCGATGGATCGACCCGGAACCACCGATTTTTGCAGGACTGGCATCGCGTCAGCGTTGTCCAATAGAAATCCCGAGGTTCGTCACCCATTGCGGTGGCGTCGCCGCATTATATCGTTAGCGATTAAGTTCCATCGACTCCTTTCGTTTCATGCGGTCCCCCGCACTGTCAAAAATCATGCGTCCCTTTGCTCGTTAACTGTCCGCAAAACGCCCCGGTTACTGTCCACCGCGCAAAGGGCGAAATCGTTAGTTGGAGCTACAGATTTGAAAAAAAATATACATAACAAAAATAACTCCATTCGTACCTTAATTTTTCCGCGTTCTTCTTCTTTTTTTTTTTGTAGATTCTGTTTCAACGCTTGTACCGATATTTGTGGCAGACTGCCTTCCGAATTCGGTTTACAGGCTCGGCTCGATCGATTCGTCGAGCGGTGTTCGAGCGTCGACGTTCACAAGCCCGTGAACTTTTCTAATTGGAAAAGTTGTCGGGAGAAATCATCGAGCTGCCGGCCTATTAAGCGGTGTTGTATTTAGCGCGACTCGATTTCGTTTGATCATCGCATGCCTGTCGTGCGCGTGTTGACGCAACGGCGCCGGTACTTCGCGCCGATTGGTAATGTGCAATTATTGGTCCTTTAAACAGGAGTATCCACCGTGCCGTGCAACCACAATCTTCTATTTACGGTTAACTAACGGATCTTCGAATCTATCGGAAACAATTGACAAACAGGGCGCTTCCGATCATCGATCCGTGTAAACAGTAATAGGAAATTTATCCCGACAAGCTCGCGAAGTATAGAACGAGTTTATCGGTCTCTGTCGGGAGCTTGATACTTGATACTCTTTCAACCCTCGCTGCGAGGGTTGAAAGAGTCACTTTCCACTTTCGTAGAAATAGAGCATTTAACATAGAAGTTTTTCGGGGCGAAAGAGACTTCGCGGAGTCTTTTTTGAACCGCAATCCGGCGAATCTTGGGCGATCGATGTTAATGCAAAATTCAGGATGTGCCACCGGCACAGGGGGTTATCCTAATTAAAATCTCCAGGTACTCGTTTCCCTTAATCAGTTGTATTTCTCTGGTTCGTTGTGCCTCCGTTCCCGGTAACCTACTTAAATCGTGGAAGCGATTTACGAAACTGTGGCTGCTCGACTCTCGAGATTCCACTAATTCGTTGCCTCGCCACGCTCCTTATCCTCCGGGAAATGCATCAGTGGTGCCAATCCACGTACAAGCACTTCATGTTTTTGCAATAACAACAATACGCTTCCGGATCCGCAACCATAAAGTGCACCACGATTATTTTAAACACCTCCGTTATATCTTTTACGTCCTAGGAACGTGAACTAATTGCGTATTGTGTCCTGAAGGATCTATAACTTCCTTACTTTTACGAATGTCTGTGTATTCTTTTGCAGATATATTTTTTAAGACATATACTTTGAGGAAATCAAATATAAAAAAAATCTATCGTTTCAAAGTTAACCTCTTAGGGACGATCCGTTGCTATAGTAGCTTTCGCGGATGTCATCTTTCCGAACGAAGTGCGCGTACCATATCTCTAAGGAAAGCTATGATTTAATCATCAAAAACTTCATTCGTTCCAATGTAGAGAATACCACCGTGCGAAATTCAGCCGAGTCTAAGAGGTTAAATATGAAAATAACCCGCTTAATAAATTTTGAAGTTGAAACGTGACACGTTAACGAACTATTTTGGTCGAATAAAGGGATTGTCGATGTCGGGATCGGCACCTAATTTAGATTCACTTATCTTTGACATCCCCTGAACACGATCGAGTGTAAAGGCTCGCCGTGAACGAGCCTGGCGTTAATTTCGGAACGGCGAATGTAAATTTATAGGTACCGCCCGGAAGCAAGTAATTATTTACGCTGTCATGCATATTCCCGTTCGTTTTCCGTTCGGGCGCGAACCGAGCGACGTCTTATTTAAATGCAAAGAGAGAATGTCCTAGAAAATTAGCAAAGCAGCGCCGGTGGCCGGACAGCCGGAGTGCCGAAATTTCCTGCGCGAGGATAAAAATGAAATTGAGCTTGTTCCTGTGAAAATGTTCTTTCCGTTACGATCGCGAGAAGAAATTGAACCAACCTCGTTCCGCTCTCTTACACGGTTCCAATTATCGACGAAAGAAAGACTACGGTTTGCACTCAAGAAAACAAACGTTATTTCAAACGTTGCGAGGCTTGGAATTGAATTTCTTGTACATAAATATTGTAATTGCATTTCATTCTTTCAAAATGTACAATGCTCGTTGTTATTTAAGATATCAGATAACCTTCTATGTTAAGTATGAAATGTAGGTGTGATCCTCTTCGAATTATACAGGGTCTACCTGTCGAGTTTTCGAGTAGTAATTGTAAATATATATACGTCTGAAGTTTATTCATGTACATATTTATAATGGAATGAAGCGTTCATTTAAATTAAACAAATTTCTTTAATAGATACAGAGGGTACGAATACTTATGACTGTACATGTAATAACAGGAAAATCGTAGGTAAAAAATAAATCATTGGAGTAGAACGTTGCCCGTCAGGGCAAACAATCGGACGTAAGTATTCCATTCCTAGAAACGCGAAACGAAATTCTCCGGAATCGTTGAGGACCCGGTGTTACTCACGCCGAGTCAAACTCCCAAGTTCGGCTATTCGCTTGTATATTCTCGCAACGCACAACGTGGGTGGAGGTATAGCAGGGTCAAAGGAGCGCTCGGTGTTTGAGGCGTTTAATAACGACGAAGTGCTTCGCAGTGGCGACATAATAAAGGTTTTCTAAAGAGGACGCGCGGTTTTTTCCAGCCGGTTTAACCTTCGCCCCTCGTATCTCTGCTTTTTCAGCCGCGGAAAATTTCGTACCCATCCCGTACGTCGGCGCCCGTTCTCTTTTTCTTTCCATTTTGTCGAACCAGTCGGCTCACCACAAAATCTCTCGCGCGAAATTCGCCCCAACGGTGGAACGCCTCGAAAAGTCTCCTCTGTATTGTTCGAACGGTCTTTCTACCAACGACGCCGACGCCGACGCCGACGCGTCTCGCGCGGGGCTCGCACCGGTGCAGCTGACGCGGACTACTGGCACACTGGCTGAAGTTAACTGCCATTAATTACGAGAGAGATTCTGCGTTGGACTCGTACCGCTCTTCACCCTGCTACCCTGTCTTTCCTCCACCCGGTACACGCCACCTTTATCAATTATTTCACCCCTGCCTGTTTTTCAACCTTATACACTTTAACGTGTCTTATGCAAGGAAGCTATTCGATCGATATGGAGGAGTAAAAAATGGCAGAAAACCTGGTAGGACGGATACTTTCAATGGGAACCTTTTTCGTTCTTTTTTGGGAGGCCTTGGTATGCAAATAGCTAGGAAACAAAGATGTTTATATAGCTGTGCAAATATATATATACATATGTGGTCCAATTTAAGGAAATGCATTAATCGATTAACTTCATATTAAAAAACGTCATGGTTAGATATGTCTCAGAGAAAGGCTGCCCCAAACTGCCCAACCAGGGGTACCATTCAAAACAATGAAAGTTTTTCAAAAAATTCTCTCATCGCGGAAAGGAAATAACTAAATCGATTTTTAAAGTGTCGATAAAATAAAACACTTTCATTCAACCGTGTCCTGGCTACTATTCCGTTCCACCGCAACATTCCCGTAACGCAGACACTCGAACCGTCATTCGTTAAAATAGCTGCTTCCCTGCGAATCCGGCATCTCGGGCTCGTCGTAGCGATAATTTCATTAACCCGTAAACAGTTGACGCAGCTCGTTTGAAACATTCCGCGCGAAAATCCATAACGAACGAAAGGCGAACCGTAAAGTGTCATTAATTACCGCGAGTCGTCTACGAAATTGGCTGGCATCGGCACGCACGGCTGCGAATGTGTACACACATACCTATATCCGCGGGAGACGTTATCAGTCACGGTGGCGCGTAATTTCGACACGCATACCACTCACCTCGGTTCACTTCGCGCATGCACGAACTCGTCGAGCCCTTCGAGCGGCACGCAGCTTCACATTCGTCTTAATTGCGCCAGGAATCTAATGCCGCGCGCACAACTACAGGGGGGTGGGGTGAGACCACAATTACAACTGGTGGATTAAAATAAAATCGTAGTTGGATTAATTAAATTTTCAGAAAGGGATTAGTAGATAGAAACAACGAAGGTCATCATAGTCTTCAGGGGCTGTACCTTGGTTGCAGCTGCAGTACGGGCTTGGCGAACCCGAGGTACCCGAGCTCCTTGTAGGTCCATTGGGCCTTACTACTGTAGGAATTAGTCACACACGCAGTTCGATTTTCTTACAATGATCTTTTCTGGTTAAAAACTAAAGCTCTTGTATTCTTCCATTTACATTTTCCTTTTCCTTTCTCGTGTGCCAAGGGTCAACTTTAAAATCCAAAGTTAATCCTCCCAAGTAGAGATCGTTCCTAACGAACCAACCACGTCGTATCGGTTAGGGAATCGGCCACGCGACAATTAAATTTGAAGACGAAGAATGGCGTAAAAAAAAATGGGACGGTTGATCAAGACTAGCGGTCGTTTCGTCTCGCGCTAACGAAGAGCAAGTTGAACTTGGCAGCGAGTCGAGATAATTGGGCGATATACAGTGATCCCGGGCTGCAAATAGGAGCCGCTAACTCGCACGCCCTGGCGTTATTTCAAATACTAATTAGTATGGCGAGCGCGAAGGGAATCGTGGCGCGATCAACAGGCTAGGCGGTAGGCAGCTTCGTTACGAACCTGCCGGCCTCAATTATGCATGTAAATTCCACACGCGGAATTGGCTGTCGGTCGAGACCGTCCCGGTGCACCCTTCTAATCCGCGTCCCGCGCCTTTTGTCCGCGAACGAGCCTTTCGCGCAAACCCACGAACGAAAGGATCCTCCAGCCCTCGGGTCAAAGACTCCCCCCGAATAACCACGTGATTCCGTGAATTATTCCGTGACAAGGGTCTCGCGGTTCCGTTCTCCCCGTCACGCGTGTAAAACGTGCGCGGGGAATTTAAAAGGCCGCGTTTACGACCCTCCGACGTTCAGGAATTAACCCCATTTGCATCAAGAAGCGGTGGTAATACCACGGCCGCGCGAACATTCCGTCTGGCTCGTATCACCGGCCGCGGAATAATCCCTAAGCGTTTGAGAGTTACCCACGTCGTCCAATACGGAACGGTATGCGACTACTCCGGCTTGCAGAAAGTGAAATCGCGGCGGATGGGGGTTGATTGTGTACCCAGCGCTGATGCAAATGGCCCGTGACGCTTTCGGATTACAGCAGAAATTAATTTTAAGGGAGAGTTCTCGTCGGAAGGTTCTCCTTCAGCTGGCAATGCTATTACATAAGTATTACATAAGTAAACATGGGAATTTATTTTAATCGGAATACATTAGTACGTTGCGGATACTGTAAATTTTTTTTTAACACGTTTGCGTTGAGAACGCGTGGAGTGTATACACGCTTGCAATTTAAATATACTTGTTTTGACGTACGCCTTACAACGTTTCAATCGTACAAAGCTATAAGTACCATAAGAAAAGGGTATCCATTTTAATCCATTCGCTGACAGGCAAATTTTAAGCGTTTTTGCCTTCGGCGCCAAAATTTAATACAAATGTGTAATCTAGGTTATTATTTTGATAATGAAAAGTGATATTAAATTTGTTCTTTTAAAAATTAGATTTACGATCTTTTGCAATAATTCGTCACTCAAAAGACTATAAACTTATCCTTTGAGTATTTGCAATCAATTTGAACTGCGAGACACTTCGTAATTGGCAGTGCGTGGGTTAATATGCGTTAAAAAACAAAGCAATAAATTTAAAATTTAAGTCGAACATTTATTCAGTTGTATACGCCCCACGCGGCACGGAAAGTGTTAAATCATGAGCCTCAAAGAGTTGAACACTGTTAATAACAGTTTTTTCATTTTATCTAGGTATATTTGTATTTATTTGGCGAGTCTGGAGCCATAGTGGTATCGTTTCAATTCACCCCTCAATTTTTATTTTTACTTACTTTTACTCCCATTGTTCTTTAATTTAAATTCCATTCTGTATTTAACGAATACCAGATGAAATGTGTGCTTTTAGAACGACAAATTTGTCTCTGAATAAGAAGGTTAACCATTACCGGATAACTCTACGTTCGTTATACCCGCGCAGTTCCAGGAAGCGAGGTCAATTTAGCAGCAACCTGATAGCATTGTAACGGGTGTTCAATAATTGAGTGGCTCGCATATTGTGCGTATCTTGGCGAAACGCAAACGATGGGAAAAGCTCGCTAGCTCGCTCGTCTAATTCCGCAGCGAGGACGTTCGGTCGTCCATTTGCGCGGCGCTGCTCCCTGGAGACAACGGCGAGCATGAAAAATGAAGTGGATGGCATTTACGGGTGTTCCGCGATTTATGGTCGCGTCGTACGTTCGCATATATCGCGCCGCCGCAAGGACAGGGCTGACGCGCGCTGCTTTCCTCCTTTTTTATCGCGTCTCCTCGCTCCTAAATAATCGAGTATGGTTACCCGCTATGGGTATTTTTCTTTTCTCCGGCCGTGAGAAGCCCTCTTAAACCGGAGTTGGTACGATTCCGTTCAGGCCCGACGATTCCCAGCGCCCAGCCCTGGCCACCTTTGAAATATTATTTCATTTCGTTGGATACCGCGAATAGGACTCGGATCATTAATTCCCACCGAATTTCAAGTGCAGCGTACACATCTCTACATTTTCTCAACACAATCTACTTAACGATAGCTTGATTGAGACTGTAAAATTGTCGAAAAGCTGTTTTTCATATTTCACAGTACCATAGGGTTCGTCTCCTGGTGTTGTTGTCTTATGCATCAGTAGCATTCAATCTACGAGTAACATCCCTTCCAATTTCTCGTGTCGAGTTTTACGAGGGCTTCTCCTCCGACGCCGAGCCCCTTTTTTCAGGTAGAAATAAGAATTTTCTTCATAAAATTATTGTAACAGTTTTGACAAATGAGCGGAACAATCCATTTTCTCGATTCGACATTTATTATCAAGCTCCTTTCCCCAGAAAAAAGTATCGCCGTATCGTTTGCTTCCACTTTAAGCCACCCTTAGCTCCGCTGGTTCTCCAATCGTCCAACTAGCTGACATTCTTTCGCGTGCTCGCGGCTACAAATTACGTCGTCGCGATAAAGAATGCAATTTAAAGCCACGACACCAGGGAACGTATGGTTGGGTTGCTAGGGCAGTAATTAGTTTCGTCGCACCGAACGTATAGAGCCGTTTAACGCGACCGAGTGACTCTATTAATTCGTGAAGAGCGGCAAAGCGGACGGAACGGTTCGCTTTCTCGTCGTTTCGCATTCTTTCGGACATTGTTCGGTTGATATCTCCCCCCGGGGAGACCGAGAACGGTGGACAGAAAAGAGCATGATAAACGACGAGTTAGTTCTTTATGGGACGCGGGGGGATTTATGGGGGATGCAGGGAGATGGATACGTCCACCTACCGTGACGTCGTTTCCTAACGCGTTATTTTTCCCGCGTCCGACGGACTTTGAGTGCTTGCGTGGCGCTTGACGCGTTGATACCATCGCTACGTGCACCCTTTCGAGGAAGGATGTACAATTACCTGGGATATAAACATAACGAGCTGAAGAAAATATTTGAAAATGTATGTACTCGCTAATTACGAGTACACTTAGGTACGATGCACCGCTACAGTGGCTTTCGCGGATGTCATCTTTCTGAATGACGCGGTATTAAGTTTGTGTGCCATGTCTTTAAAAAAAACTATTGTTTTGCACGCTCAGTCTTCGCGAGTTCTACCGAAGGGATTACGTGCAAATTGCACACTTATCTTATAATAATCTTATAATAATCAGGAGCTGAATTTTCCACACGATGTGTTCTCTTCAGAGGTTCGCTTTAGTCTCTCGTCGTGTACATATTTCCTCGTTGGTATGGTCGCTTTTGCGAATTTGATGAGGGCGGAGATTGTGGTGCTAGAGTAGGATGGTGTCACGGAGTTGGACACTCAAGTAATTTACTCGATGGCCTACGAAGAACTTAATGATTCTTGCAGGCATTCTTGCGGGTGCTGGGCGACAACTATGATTTGATCATCGAGAACTTCATTCATTCCAATGTGCTCGCATGAAGCACCGAGTTCGAACAGCTCCGAGCATAATTCAGCCGAGAAGTTAAACCCATCGCAGTCCAGTCCGATTACACTTCGTAAAGGGTTACCCTTGGTTTCCCACTCGCTGCCAAGGAAACTTAAAAAAGGAATGGCTGTTAATTTCTCGACTCCGAAAAAAGAGAACTTCGGAGCCATGATCCGTCGAATGGTGCCAAACTAATTTACTTTAGCAACTAATCTCGGGAATGTAATAGATTCAACAGCTAATCCACGCCAACTATCGGGTTCGTGAATAATTTCTATCCTCTCGCCGGCGCCATACATTTTAATTTCATTTTTCGATACAGGCGATTCTATCCGCTACTGTATCGAGAGGATGAAAGGGACGTGGGCGGGTGCGTGTCACAAACGGGCCATGCGAACGAGTGGGTGCGGCGGGGGGTGATGAATTTACTGTCAGCAACAAATAATCCGCAATGGTAGCTCTGTCCCATCGGTAATGCTAACCGGCGGACAAGGGTAACCGATAAGGCCACGTGCACCAATGCTGCTGAATGTGCTCTCTGCGACGCAGGATGTTGCAATACGTCGCCTGGCATAGATATCCATCGTTTTCCATTCCACTCCGATTTTAATACCGATGCCCCGTAACACTCATTAGCCGCTACGTCGCATCCGCCGTTGCATGAAAGCACGGCCGGGTTTGCCCTGTGGTCGAAAGGGTCGTGCCATTTAAACCATCCAGGACAAAAGATAATGTCCCGAATTTTCGTTCGAAGCTATAGAAATACGATTGAAATTTCGCTGGTCACCAAAATACGTCAGCGTTCTCCCCCATCGGTCAGATCCCTCGCTCCACGATTTATACAGTATAATTCCGGGCCACCTCGAGCCTGGCTTCATGAATATCTTGTCTCAATTGCAGATGCGCCTTTCGAGAAGGGCTAGGCTTCGCAGACCCTCGCGAGCATATAATTCTACCTCTCGAGTAGGACGAAAGAACGTCTTTCGAACCCGCTGACGCTAACAGACCTTTGTTTGACGAATCGTCGCCGCACAGACTCTTTTCGACCATCGATCCGTGGTCTTCTACCAATCCAATCGGTTTCTTCCTCTGTTCCCTTCCGTTGGGCGATGGAAAAAATTGCATCAGTTTTCGAAACGTTCTCGAAAAAAAAAAAAAAAAATACAGAAACCGTCAAGAACGTTCAAACATTGCCACCGAGCTTATGCATTTTAACGAACGTCTTCTGTAATTTAGGTGCCGCGATTGCAGCGTTGGCGCGCTCGCCGCGGATAAAATATAGATCAATAGAGAGATAACGATCCCGTCGTCTGTTTGGTTAACATACGAGGAATAGAGGGTGGGTGAGGTGGTCGGGGGAGGGGGGAGGGAGGGGGGATGGTGGTTCTGGTGCCGGAGGAGGTACCGTCGACGAAGTCGATGCAATCTGTATCTGCGGGTGCATAGTGCATACGCGAAACCAGCGATGGCTCGGGAATAGGCGCGTGTATGTATATGATAAACAACTGGAACGCGTGACGCACGCGAAATCCAAAATTCATTTAGCCACGTGAAGCGCGTCGGTGTGTCGATACGCGCGAGCCGTGGAGTTTCTCTCGCGTGCATCGATGCACATTTATGCAGGGCATGCAACGAGACAAACCGAGCTCCCTCGGCTGCCTGGCTGCCGGGTTGGTTGGATCCCCGTCGTCACGATATATGGATGCGTACTGACGTTGATTCGATTTCACCGCGCTAAACGAGGAAATCGTTTTCATACCGTGTTTCGCTGTCCCGACGTTTATGGAAGATAACAAGAACGAACGGAGGGTATCTCCCAGCGTCGAAACGTCAGCCTCCGTTTCATTCTTTTTACAGTCAAATTATTCCCGAATAATGAATCGACGGGGTAGTCATCGGTCGTTAGCCGTCGATCATCGGATTTTTTTTGTGGCGTACGGGAAGCGAATACCGGGTGAAAAAGAGCTGTTCATAGTTGGACGAATTCTCGAGTGTGTTCGAATGATGCGGAATGAACATAGTGTTTGATGAAGTTGAATGAAAAGTGTAATTGGGAGAGTTTGAATTTTTATATATAATTCATATTGTAGGATCGCGAATAGAGGCTTGAACTGGTTGCAGGTATGCAAAAATAGTTGATCGATCCCGTTCGCAATAATGGAGAAATGTTTTCCGTCACGTCATGTTGTGCTGCGTCGCATTCTGTGTTGTTTTGTTCCTCCTTCACTTGTCACCACAATATCATGATTACGTCCACCTTATAAATCCACCTGTTTGGCAAATACTCCTCCATAGTTCTGACCAAAAAGACAGTATCCACGCATTTTCTGATTTACGAAATAAAGTTTCTTACGAATGAATCCATTCAGGTTTCGATTAAACACACTGCAGCGAATTCTTTGAGGAAGGCGCGTCGCAGCTCGATTGCCGTTTTTTTTTTTTCATGCTATCCGATAAAGTGGACAACGCTTTGTCGTGATTGCGATGGAAACGAATGGGGTGGCACGAGTACGACTATTAAATGGCCGCGCATTAAGGGAGGGGAAACGAAGTGGCAGCGATCACGCGACGCGGTCAAAGCAGTGCCGATCCGCATGCCAGTTTCGCGATCACACCTGTTCGCGCAACGACGAGTCATTTTCATCCAAGTAATGACCACCCTCGGTCAGACGATGATTGATTGCAGCGCGAAAATAATTTTTTCCACCACAACGAGCCCCCTTTATCTCGAAATTTGACACGATATTCCCATATCTCGACGAACCGCGGTGACTTTCACCTATGGGTTCGACGGGAATGACGCAGTGTCACGATGATCCGCGATTTTCGCCAGCGATTGCGCCTCCGGTTCCCTCCTAATGATCTCGACACGTTAAGCGATTCCGTAGCTGAAAACAAATAAAATTTTCAGATCTCATTTTCGGTAGTATAACTGGATCGAATATTTTAGGAACATTGTCACATTTCGGATAGAGGTAATGCTGTGTACAATAGAAACCTTGAACTACGAACATAGAATTTTAGCAGCGGAATTATTTTTCTGTGAGAGAAAATTAGCGCTCCGGAACTGTACATTTTACTTCTTTTAAAAGCCTTGCGTGTAGTTTCCGAAATAACTCTTACACTTGGTTCAAACATGCTTCGACCAGATAAGAGTTACATATATCAAGTGAAAAGCCATCTCATTTGAAAACTACAGTTTCAATTCGCCTCTAAATTAAACTTACCGTCAGAAATTCCTGTAAATTTATAATTCATAAATTAATCAATAATATTCTCCGTCGCAAAGTAGACGAGAAACATTGAAAGCGTCGTGACATATTTCGAGGCTGGAAAACAACGCGATCGATGACTCGCCCGGTCCCGAATGAAACGCAATCGTTTCGCGGGCCAGCGATCGCGGAAGGATATCGAGGCCGATGAACTCGCGATTACCAGACACGAATTAGATATTCCTAGGTTTACGGCGATCGTGGTTGTGTACGTGTACAAATTGCCGGGCATCGTGCAAATCGTCGCGCGATTCGTAGGCAATTTCACCGGCACGAAACGACGGACGTACTCGCGTCGGCTTTGATGGTATTGCGCTGGCAGGGTACAAGTGGTCGCTGTCACGCAATGGTCAGACCGACTAACAATAAGTCTCCCCGTCTTCTTGTCGCGACTAATCGGAATTCTAGGAACTCCTGGCGGCCGGAAACCTGGCGGGTGTCCATCTTGCGAGAGGCAAGAGTGGCCGAGCGTGTCGTTAGGACGACGGGTTAGGAGGTCGACGTCGGGTTCCGTCAAGAGAGAAACGTGTCTCCGCTATGCATTGCAATAATAGAGCAACGTTGAAATATGATTTACGTCCACGAGGATGACAATGTAACGCAGCTGCATCTTTCAATGGAAACGTATGATTATGCTTTTGTGGAAATCGATTCATTGCTCTTTTTTTTTAAGATAGGGGTCCTCAGTTCACTGTTTTTAATATTATTATAGAAATCTATGCGCTAATAGCTTCAGAAATTTATCGAATTCTCCAGATTCCTTTTAACTGAATAATATTCTTAAAATATCTATGACGTTCGATTTTTTGTATAGAATTTTATTCGTTGAGTACTGTTACTCTTTAAAAGGAAGTGGTTAATATTACAGTGCTATTTACGTACCTTCAGCTTTGGATATTTGTTACAAATTTCAAGTTTCCTTTAAACTAGGAATTCTTGAAATATTGAAGTCATCCCATCTAACCAAAGCCAATCGTTCTCTGTCACTAACTCGATTTCTCTTTCTCCTTTCAGGTAAGTCACGAAACCTCAACTTAGATGGATTTCCAATCGATATTCTCATCGCAGGTATTTATCATGATTATTTATCGTCGACAAAGAAGCGTCAGGTTGTCAATGGTATCTCGTTGAAATAATTCCTTCGGGAATAATTGAATAATTCCTTTGCGCTAGTTTACAAAGACTCGCGACGCGACGGGTCTCGTCGGTTTTTCCAATTAGATTCCTACGAACGTGTCTCATGTTGAGGGAATTCGTCGAAAGCAGATGCTCCGAACGCGCCGGTGCAAAGAGGCACGCTCGAACGGTGTCGTAAAAGGAAACATTCAAGTGAAATCAGAGCGAACAGAGGTGTCGTGGAACGCTTTAAGCGAAGAGGTTGCAATCAGTGTTTATCGGGGGACGTAAAGCTGAAGTCTTCCGACGCGAACGGAGGCGACCCAAGAGAAACTAGGAAGGTCGACTGATCGGCTTCCATTCTGTCCGAGGAATGGCTCCGCGGAATCTTTCCTTTTATCAACCATTTACCTTGTTCGGGAGAGCGTAGTATGGCGTTTGTTATATCACCCTATCGAATCACGTAAATTTAAGGCTTGTCACCGTTAGGACCTTTCTAAACTCGAATGTTCTTCTTTGTTGAGGTTTAGATTCCATCGAAGGCATTCTTAATTATACTTATCCTTCATTTCGTTACATATAAAAATTCGCCACGAAAAGTAATAAATAAATCAGTGATCAAACGTGAAAGGTTCGATAACGATAGGAATTAGAATACCATGGCCATAAAATATGTGCTATCGCGTTTGGTGTGAAATATTCGATATAAAGAATGGAGCGAAAGGAGGAAAATTGAATCGGTAAGGAACGATCGTCTTCTTCTTCCTCTTCTAAGGAACACGGCAGGTAGTAATTTCAGGGTACTGGCAATATTCGCAATAGTGCTATTAGGACAACGCTACACTTCGCTATGCAGTAACCGCTCCGAACGCGAGAACGTAATCGTTCTTTTATCACCGGACACTTTCTCCTTAAACACGTAGTAAACGAATTTGCTCGACCGACTGGAACGGGGGTATTAAAACGACGCGCGTATTTCTCAACTTCTCGAATAATACATTCTGCCATTAAGTTGGAAAAGTCTCGTTTGTAACCGTCTTCGCTCTGAACTCAGGGACACCGTGAGCCAGCGTTTCTCAAACTGGGATCCCCTGAGCCCTCAAAAGTAAGAAAAATATACCGTATCGCCATGATATCGATACTATTCATGGTGACAGTTTCGTTTTATTTTAATGGATTGTAAAAATTGCCAGTAGTTATCAAGCATTCTCAGCAGTATCGAGGTTTATTTTATTTCCACCATCGTATGTTTATATTTGAATTTAATAACAAGTCTGGTTCTTGTTTTATTGTATCGAAATAATATCTTTCTCGTAAACAACGTTCGATGAATATTTATCCGCTACATTTGTTTGTAGTCTCAGTTTGATAATTAAATACGATACGTGTATTTCATAACGAATCAATCTAAGTTAATTCTCTGAATTCACAAACTTTTTTTTTTGTAACTTTTTAAACTCCTGTACTCGTGGATCATTCTGAAAACGACTCACAATAGATCGAAATCTTGGTTTAACTCTGCCTAACAATCCTCCTTATATTTTTTACACGCAAGCCTCTCTATGAATAGCGCTAAAGTAAATATAAAAATTAAGAATCTAATTCCACCCTAAATCCGCTAAAAATGTTGCCTTTGCCCGAGTGGCTCGCGGGAGAACGAAGTCTGAGAAACACTGTCGTAAACTTTCCACGGCTTAAGAGCTGTCTTTTCCGAGTTTCTTCCTCCTTCTCCGTTTGACGGCCGAAAAGTACCATCGAGACGTCTCAAGAATGCGCGAATTCGTAAAATACGCGGCCCACTCGGGGCAATTAGGCGAATCGCGTCTAGCTGGAAGGCTCCGCACGGTTAGAGCTGAACGTCGCGAATGAGAGGAGCACCGTTCGTTGAGAACTTAAGGTCGAACGTGGCTCATTACCTCGCGCGCGAGTTTATTTCCTCTTTTCATCCGAGAAAACGTTTCAAAATACGGGACTCGTCGGAGAGTATCTCGCGATCTATGTAACCGTGTACACCTGAACAAAGGTGGTGGCACCTGTATACATTTTATATGAGTATTATAGAAATTCTAGCCACACAGGTAGATTTACTATCATATAACAATAACATGAATTATATTAGGTGTGTAAACCACTTCTGTGCCTTTACATTCGTACATTAATAACTCTAGTTCAAAGCAGAAATATTTACTCGTCGTTCTGTTACGTTAGAGTTACACGAAAGGATAATTAGAGCATAAACTTCAAGTTACGAACGATACAGTTAAATTCGTGGAATCTTGCATCTCCAACAGCGTATTTTTTTGGAAAACTGAGTGGTGAACTTAACACTTTATCTTACCAGGAACCCATTTATACACCTACATCTACAGAAACTACAGAACTAATCAACTCGTTGGCTACTTGCAATGCTCACTTCGAGGAAACAGAAACGAATGTCTGTCTAGATTAACATATACCAATGCAGAGAATTCTCGTCCAAGTCGTACACCGTTTTCAAATAAGCCAGTAGTTTGAAGCATTAATTTTTAACTCACGACTGATCTCTCCCGCTCACCAGCAATGCATGGTATTAGCACAATCGGACTCGCAGGAAAAGAGCTCCAGGCCGAATTAACCGCGCATGTCGAGGAGTGATTGCGCACCTATTTACGGTCGTTTCGTAGCGTATCGTCGCATCGCCACGATGCATTACGCTTATCGCGCGAAAAGTCGTTGGCTTCGGGAACAAAAACGTCCGTCCGACTTTAGAAGGTACGTGGCAGCAGGACAACCGCTAATGACTTCCTTCGAAAGCTCGGCAGGGCCAGTCCTTCGGTGTATTCGCGAGACAAGAAATTTCGAAAATTTAGCGGGAAACCCTCGTCCCTTTCGCTCCTTAAAAGCCGTCGAGGCGAGAGGGGGAACAAAAAGAGCGAAGCTCGGACCGGCGAAAAGAAACGAAATTGTTGGTTGCTGTGCCAGTTGTGACTCGTCCAAGGAAAAAAAACTTTGCAAATCCGTGGAGTCGAAACGTAGCACGGGTAGACCCTTGACGATGCCAGGAATATTATTTCAACGAAATATAAAGTCAGATGCTGTGACCAACATAAGAAAATGGGATCTGTGTCTGATCATCATTTTATTGACGTCTGTACCTTTTCTTTGGGGTTTTCTTTAGAAGACATGTGTGATTTTTTAATGGGTGGGTCGTTCGATATGATTTTGGATACCGGTGTACCTAACACTATGCTGTGCGGTGACATCACGTTGTTCGCAAAGTTATCAGACAAATGTCGGCGCCAAATAAAAGAATCTCGATTAGACACGCGAACAGCATAGTTTTCAGTTAAAACCACTGAAAGGTTTGAGTTTTGGAGGTGTTCGACAATGGCAATATCAGATATCGCGAAGGAGTACCTTCTCGGCCCTTGAGTTCTTCACCATTGTATTAACTTTGAATCGTGCTTCGCTCCGCTGCTTTCGTTCCTCGTCGATTCCACCCGGTGCAATCAGCCCCGTCCCGCAACAGAAGGAACGACGAAATTAAGAAAATGGGACGCGGCGTCGATTCGGTGGCAGGCTAGCTAGCGCAAATGAAATTAAGTGCGAATAACCGAGGACGCAAATAGTTACTTTCGAATTTAAAGTAACTCGTCGTCGCCATCGTAGTCGTCGTCTTCGCTCGAGAGTTTGTCGAGGTCGTTCTCGAGCATATTTGTCTTCAGGCTCGTCAAGAGGAGCCCAGCCAAAGCGGAGTCGAGAACTCGGCCGGAGATCCTCCTTTTTCTGCTTTTCGAGCACGTTACTTTCCCGCTCGTGATACGTCATCGGGCTCGAGGACTTCTCGCGCGCGCGCCTCGTTCGTGAATGAAATGCAAATGTCACGTAGAAGACGCGACAGCCGCGAGAACGTGCGCCCGGGGAATCCTCCGAGACTTCTTTAATTACCTACTTTGCTTCCTTTTCCCGCAATACTTTCGAGTGCTTAACCCCCGCTGTAATTACTTCTCGCGCGGGCATCTCCGTCCTCCTCCGGGATCGCGTTTCAAAGAACCACGAAAACTGGCCGACGAAGATGAATATTCTGGATGCTTAGCGAAATTAATAGTCCAAATATTAATAAACGGTCAGGAAGAGATGGTGCCACCTGATGCTGCTTCGTTATGTACTGGATTCGTGGGGATTTTGTAGTAGATTCTTATTACTGACAAGGGGACATTACCCACCTGATGTCACAGATCTTGATGAAATCTTTTTGGGTTATTCTACAACGAAGATATGGAAGAGGAGTAGTTCTTGTTAGTTCCTTTCAACACTTGATTTATCAGTCGCTCAAAAATTATCGTATTTTTCTTCTCGAAAACGAAAAAACTTTGATACAAATCCTTTCGTACACGATAGTTATTAGTGTTGTATTAGGAGGTTGCATTGAACGCCGCTGTTTTTTTGAGCATTTATTTCAATAGTAAAGTACACATATAAAAGTAATCAAAATTTTATCAACATTTATTTATTACAGAAATCTTAAATACAAATCAACGAAATAACTTCCATTCATTTTCTAACACTTTTTGCCAGCGTATAGGCAGTCGTTCGAATCCCCTTCTAAAAAAGTCGATTTCTCATTAAAGTCCTTCGATTTTTCAGTGAAAAACTTTTCCAAGTCGAAGACATTTTGATTACTTTTCGATCCCCCTAATATTGAATTCAACGCGTAGGCATCGTAGAAATCAAACGTTAGAAGCCAAGATACCAGTAAAGATTTAACGCAAAGGAAGGAAACTGTAGCGAAGGCGACAGATGTCGAATATAAATGTAAATTACATGATATCAGGGAGCCCGATGCGAGTCGCTTTTAGCGTAAATAGAAGCTGTATTTCTCGCGAGGTCTCCCGGGATATCGCGGGTGGAAAAAATCACCGTCGTTTTCTCAGTGAAGAACAGTTTTAGGTTAAGAAGCTTTCTCCGGTCTTCTTCTTTCATCCGCGATCTGGGAGGGGAGAAATCGCGTTACATATTTTAGGGAAGACTACCGAATGTAGCGGCGACGTAAAGGAATGGCAGCTTCCGGCGGACTTCGCGGGATAAAACTGATCGATGCGATCGCAAACTGCTCCTATCTGTTACCGTTGAAGCATCAAACGTTCGGGGCAGGCTTTAAGGAATAACACTTTTTACATACTGGGGTGTACATAAGATATAGCTACGTATACAACACCTTCTATAAAGTGTGAGAGGAGTAAGTGTGACAAGTCATAACTCCGTTATCAGGGCCTTTAAAGAAAAATGTCAAAGAGGAAAAGATGAATGGTTCAAATGGATCATGTATTGTTTGTATTCAATAATTGCATTACTTTTTAAAATGAGGATGTATTAAGGTAAAATGATAAACAATGATTAAACGAATGAGTTCGAAAACAACCATATTTTTCCATACCTGGAGGTAAGCATTTCGCGGAGGTAACTTGTACAACTCACCCTCTGTGCTAGATACCTTTTATGTATATTACAGTACGTCAATTTATTACATTCGCATGCACTTCACTTTGATAGACGAGGAATGCAGCCCTTGCGAGCGTTATATATATTCACCGACTTTAAGTAAATTTTCTATACATTACGTAAACGTTCTCGATCATCCACCGACTGAACAGTCATCCATCACTCGTCTAAACACTCGCTCGATTTCTCCCGAACACTTGTCATTGACGCTCAGCCATATGCGCGTCGGTCATATCGCGCATCTGCAGTTCCTTGGTGGAAATAAGACACCGAAACGAAAGAGGAGGCTAGGGAATTCTCTGTCACGATCTTGTATTTATCGCCGGTTTTCGTACGGTGTCCTACGGGTCGCCGAGGAAGGGTATAGGCGGAAGGGTAGCGAAATCCGTGCTATCGCAATTTCCACTCCGCTGGAAGCTCTCGTCTCTTCGGCACAGTAGGCTGGAAAAAGATATAAGGTCGTTTTACGACGTCCTACTCGTTAAAAGGAGATCAAGACCCTGGCTCGCTTCTTTCGTCCTCGACGTTCTCGCATAGCCGGTTATTTCCCGACACGCGACAAAGTAATTCTCTGAAGGGTTCAACCTCCAATAATGCCCGTGCGTCTCTGTAGGACCTCTGTTGTTTCGAACGACCTTCCTTCGAACATCCTTCATAGGCGAGCACACGAGCATAGTCGTACATTCTTAACTCGTTTTAATAGCAATTTAATTAATAGGTGAGAGGGATGAGGATAGAGGATTTTTTTAATTTAGTTGAAATTATTTCCCATTTAGAAATCAATCCCGAGGTACAAATCGTATTACGTGTACGTTCCATTAAAAGTTCCGAAATAATTATCCAAGCCTTTCGAGTTAGAATATTAGTAATTAACGGTACACAACATAAATACTCCGTGGGAATTGCAAATAATTAATGTGTACTATTACGAAATTGCAAACGGCTAGTTTTGGTCCGCCGTTCCTTCCAGTATTAAATACGAAGTTGTTATTGTTTGTTCACTATCCTTTCGCAAAACAGAACGTCGCAACGCAGGAAAGTTTAACGTGGTCGATTCCAACTTGAAGGCCGATTTATTACAATTTATTCCAATCATTATGTTATTCTATAATTTAACACAATTTTTCTAATTGGATATCAGATGTAGTCCATTCATCAAACTGAGACGTTACTGTTATCAAAACACTCAATTGTCCTTTCATTTCAATCTTCATGTTCGCTACAACAAGGTTCCTTTTCTTATCGGATAAATACAGAGTTTTCCAACTGTCGAAAACGAAGAAATACGTACGTATTTCCATATCTACAGTGACGCCTGTTTCTAGGAGAATGCTCTTTGCGCTAACAGCATTCCCATCATCGAATACCCTTTATAAACCTCGGATCTGTAAGGAACGCCGCTCGTTTCAAGGCCGCGAGTGTCGGTAATTTGCAGTTCAATCGTGATTTCCTCCCCCCGTTGTCCGTTTCAGGGAGCTCGTAGTTTGGAATTGTAAAAGCAGATTTCTCCCCATTATCCCGGGAATATTTCTGAATACGAGATAGAGGGGGTATGGAGGCTTGGTGGAGAGCGAAAAAAAAAAAAGAAAAAGAAGAGGAGCCCCGAGAGCAGCAAACTGCGAGAGAAAAGGGAGCGTAAAGCGTACTTAACACGCCGTTATCGTATTATGTTTCGAAAGTGGTACCGCGAACGCTGAAGGTGGCTGAAAACACGCGGATGCAGCCGAGGGAAGGTTAGAGGGCGAGATAACGTTACGTCGTGAATAACAGCGGAGCAAGGAGGGAGAATCGATCGATGGAAAGAATCTCCCAGTGGTTTCCTCGACTCTCAACCTTACTCTCTTATGCGGCACGCAACGGGCAGCTATGCCAGAGGTGAATTAAACATTCCAACGACGCATTTCCCTTGCTCGACGAAAAGGGAGCAAGACGAGAATGATTCCCCAGAAGCATGCGAAACCGACAACACGTTGACCGCAAGCATTTTCATCGCGACTCACCGCTAGGGTCTCGAACTAATTCAAACTGTTCTCGGTCTCGTTAACCCCCTAGACGACCACGCGATTTCTTTCCACGTAAAATATCATGTACAATTTATAGGCCAACCCCAACAGAATTGCTCTCTACTGGGAGCTTGCTGGTATTAATATTAATTGGTCTGTTGGCCTGTGTATTTATTTATATAGTGGAAACCTGGTGGATTATTCAATGGCATTCATCAGTGGGGGTTGATATTACCTAATAATTCCAAATGAGGATGTGTACGGACATGAAGATCTATAAATTCTTGTATGCGTATGACAATGTATTGAGCGTATTGTGTATTATGAAATTGAATTGGAGGTAATTGATAAAAAACGATAAGTATTCGTTGTTATATTTTCTTTTTTGGGAGCAGGTCTATTCAAAGCTCTTTGGCATTCATTTACCGTAATATTCTTAAAGTTTCTAAATAATATAAAATACGGCAATGTCGACCTTTACGGATCGATATTTATTTGTATTATTATTTTCCTCGCATAATACAATTCATCGCGTCTACATGCCCAAAGCAATAAAGCTGAAAATAAAAAACTGGAAACGGAGAGACGCCATGGTGTACGAATATTTTGGGACAAAGTTTTGAATTTCCATTCACCGTCTCGTCCATCGACGACGAGTGATCGCGTCGGTAGCTGAGGTAAATGTGATTGTCTCCGCTGACAACGGTTTTGAAAAGTCAAAATGCGACGTCTACCCGTTCGCAAACAATATTATTACAGCCAGCTCGATCTCTTCGGGGTAATACTGTTACAAGTGTGGGGTGAACCAACTCGATCGTCATCTTATTTTAGGGGGACCGAAAAGTAATCACAATTTTATCAACTATTATTTATTAAAGAAATCTTAAATACCAATCAGCAAAATAATTTCCACCATTTTTTAATACTTTCCACCAGCGTAAAGGCAGTTGTTCGATTTCCTTTTTAAAAAAACGAGATATCTCATCTTTATCTCGTCACCCATCCTCAATGCGTTAGTCTCTAATTACCAGCAGCTCTATGGATGGAGCCCCCTTTGCGATTCGAGCGCCGAGAAGTAGATTCAGTCGTCCTAGGTCAGACGTGTCTTCCCTATCCCCTTTAAGCGACGCCGAGCACTGTACTCTTTATGGATCATGCGTATCGCTTGTTCTCCATCTTGGAACGGTCCGATCCAATCCAGTGTCTCGAAAAGTTCTCGAGAAACGGCACAGACAGGGAAATAGAAACAGTGGACGCTCGCTTTATTCGCCGTCTTTCGAGGCGAAATCTTTCCAAAGTGTACTACAGGACTTTGATCCTCGATGACCCCGATATCGCTGTACGTGCCGCACATTCGACGAATCCTCTTGCGCTGGCATGTTTCTTGTTTCCCGTTTCCGGTCTCGGACACGACCGAGCCGGTCTGGATCGGCGTTATTGAACCCATATCCGCTTTGGACTCTCTCTCGTCGTACCTGAGGGACAATAGCCGCATATATTCTTTGCGCGATGCGACCGTGCGACTCGCGGCGTTCAATCTCCGTTGGGAAGAAAGTTTGATAGAAAATAACGACGAGGAAAGAGTAAATAAAATCGTTGGAACGACGTACGCCGCGTCGCGACGAGAATATGAAAATCCGCAACAACGATGGGCGGATTTCTTGTTTGGGCAATTATTTCGAGCGCGGAATGAAACACAGTTTTTCATTTGCCCTCGTTGAATAGAAATTGAGATTTAAATTATAAAAGGAAATGTCACACGATTACGAAATAAAGAGAACAAAAGGTGTGGCACGAATGAAACGTCTTTACCTTTTTTTTTTTGGTGTATATATATAAAATACTTTAATATGTATAATATTTGTTTAAGTCATAATATACATAGACACAACTGTTGTACTGCTCGTAAATATGCAAGTTACAAGAGTAAGCAAGAGTTTCATTTTAATAACAGCGTTCGTAAATGTCCCCTTTGACGTTTCTTCGACTACGCAGCAGTACCGTGTATTGTTGACGTAAAAAACAGGGCTCGTTGTATTTTATATTTATTTTTTTGTTGAAAGTCGTTGAAATTTCCTCGTTCGTAATAACTTTTTTCATCGCCTTCCTTTGTCATTGATTTAAAATAATTCGAACCGCGCTTGTCTGGCTATTCGCGTGGATTAATAACGGAAAGTATTTGGAAAAAGGTGATTTCTGATCGTTTTTCGGGCATTTCGAACCGCTGCGCGAGGCGTCGAGGGCGAAACCATAGATATCGAATCGTGACGAGCGGCAATCTCGACGCGTGAAAACATACCGCGCGGAACAATGAGGGGAAAGCACTTTGGCGGGAGAAGAGTGGACTCGGCAAGGGTGGAGGAAGATAGAGACCGGAGAACAATGGGGCCAGAGCTGTTCTCTCATAACGATTGCATTAATTCGTCGGCTCGAACGAGGCTATCCGCGACGTCGGGCGCGAGCATCGCGTGCAACCTCCCTTATTCCGCTCGCGGCGTATTGTCAACGGGCGCAACAAAAGCGTCCTGGGAAACCGCGTCGCTACCAGAGGAGGAAAAAGAAGAACCCACGAGCGGGGCCCTGGTAGGAGGAACCCGCAGGTGCCTTGAAAATTAAACGAATTAGCTGGAAGGGATTTAGCAAGATTCTTCGCAGACAATTTGGACGTTATTACCATCTGCTACAAAATGATGCAAAAGTAAAGAGCAAGATTGGGTTCCTCGAGAGGACGATAATTACAAATACAGCCTGATACGAATCCAATTTATAATCTGTGGGAATATATACATTACATAAAAATGGCAAAAAAAAATGACTCTTTCGTTCAAACACCTCTAAAAATACAATATTCAATTTGTTAGGGGAGAATTTAGGTTCCTATAAACAAAATATTACACATAAGTTTTCACTAGTACCTGAGACAATCGCTTGGATCGACTTAAATGGGCCTTCCCCGCACAGTAGCGAATGCCACGGGAAAAGGGGTAGCAAGACACATCCCTGAAAGTTGTAGGCCACCGAAGCACGGCCGCTAAAGAAAAGAAAAAGAAGGCACTGCGACGGCAGCTCGCATTTTCCTATCTCCAGCCAGAGTATTAGAAGTTGCGAGCTGGAAAGCTCTCGGCCAGAAGCGGCTCTCCGCGCTTTCCCAGCGACCCGAGACGCGACACCGCACTCTTCTCTTCCCCGTCGTCGCATCTCGGTCAATCCTTCGTCGGAGATTTCCAAGTTCACCGCTTTCACGGATTTCCCGACGTGTTGCCGCCCCTTCGAAAATCCTCTTCCGCACTCGTTACTCTGTCGCTCGTTGTGGCCCCGTGACGTTTCGCGCCTGCCCGTGTCGGGCACAGATCCAAGGGGACGAGAGGAAGAAGTTCGCCCGGATCGCGGGTCGAGGGGACCGAATTTGATTGCCGATAAAAAAAAAAAAAAAACTTTAGCGGCGACAGTTTTATTTACAAAGTTTTGCCGCGGTGGCTGAGAAACGTGGTTAACTTTTAGTCCTGGGGCGATCCGAGTGCCCGCGTGCAAACCATCGTTCCGCTTGAGTGGTACCTTTTTATTCGAAGACCAAACGAGTATAAAGATAAAGAGTAGACTTGCATTAATAATAAAAGCAGGCATAGAAGCACGACGAGTATAATCTTGGAAATAAAAGATTCCCACTGCTTTTCTGTCGGGAACGCCGAAATAATCGATTTCTTCTGTTGGATTTTCGGAGAATATGTGCCCCAGAGAATGTGACCAGTGAATTTTATATCCACGTATGAAAAAGGAAGGACAATGACGTGAAATGGCCATTGTCGGCACTCCCGCGTTTGAAAGTAAACCAATTTCGCCACCAGAATGGAGTCTTTGGTAGTAAAGGTTTTCGATTCGCGTGCATGCTCGTTCATGTCATTCGACGTTGTTGTACCGTGTGCTTTCTCATACATTTTCTACATATTTTTAATATTCATGTATAGATTCATAGACCAGACAAATCTACACGAACAAAATTTAGCCGGCAGATTATAAATATACCTGAAATTTCACACGTTAAGATGCACACGATTAAAAATAAAAATAAAAGTGTCGATAACTTTTAGAGTAGTTCGTAGCATTTCCAATTGAATTAAAATTGGTCAATGAAACTTGAAAGCTAAGCAAACGGTGGGCCACTTTTTAACCCACCTAAAGAATTAATCTCTTCCGTATCATCGCGAGGGTTAGACTACCAGGTAGATTTAATACTGCGAATTACATTTAAACTTAGTTAAAGGCTCTCCTAGAAGTAGGAGTTATCCTACTTTTACATGTCTGTTTAAAATTGAATTTAAGTCCACAATATTTTAATCCGAATGTTGGAGCTACGTAGCTTTAAAATATAAGCATTCCTTGTACTTGACTTTAGCGGTCTCTTTTTCTACCTCTCTCGCCAGTCTAGTGTTTTAAAAAACCCGTCGGTATTTTTCTATAATAATTGACTCTCTATCGAAAACTCGCCATTAACGCAACGTAGCCTGGCGATCGGCAGAAATTTCGATATCCAGAGCAACGAACTCGGTCGTTTGCGTAACTCGGGGGCGTGTTCGTCTAAATCCAACCGGTCCCGGTCGGCCATTCGCTCGCGATCGAAGCTATACCGATTATGTATAGCGCGCGATCCTACGCCTCTCGAAAGCTGGATCAAAGTTTCACGGCAGGCCCGATAGCTCTCCCTGGCATACTCTCGGTCCGGTTTACAGGATCGTTACACGAAGCTCCTGCATAATGCATGCACTTTCGCGCGCTGCGATCGGTAGTTTACGGTTAATCGACTGGCATTGCCTATTTGCGAGATTCTCCATGCGTCGACGTTGCGTATTTCTCCTTGTCCACGATTCTCTTGCCCCAGGAAATGAACGGAACCGATGGTCGAATTTAAGATTCGGCGACGGGAACGTGAAGATCGAGGAAAGTTTACTCGATAAAGTGGTTAATTAGCGCGTGGGATCAAAGATATGTACTTCGTTATACGACACAGTGAGTCACTAAAGTATTTGTACCCCACTAGTTACTAATTTTGAACGATTGAAACTTTTGCACGCCTACTTCAAAATTATTATCAATGAGAATATATGTTGGGATACCTAAGCTTTTAATTTATATAAACTTCATTGCAAAGTAACAATTCAGTGAATAAGAATTTAACTGTGACTATCACGAAATTAACGTTACAGAAGTACTCGTACCTTAAGCGTTTTTCATCTGTACAACCATAATATTTGCAAATTCAGTCTGTCTTTGCTTGTAGCTTCGTTCAACAAGATAAAAAGAAAATGTTTCCGCCCGGTATCGAACCGGGGACCTTCCGCGTGTTAGGCGGATGTGATAACCACTACACCACGGAAACC
>NW_026534349.1:9003376-9026549 GCF_026225885.1 Hylaeus anthracinus
CCTTCCGCGTGTTAGGCGGATGTGATAACCACTACACCACGGAAACCAGATGGTGTTCGAGCTGTTTTCATCGTTCTCGTTGTACCTTCAATTATCGATTCAATTATCGATATTGGCATGGTTTTTTGGGCAATCGCACCGTTGATAGAACGAATTCAAGTTTTTAGAGTACTTAATATAGAATGCAGGCGGGTCGTGATGCGATGCAAGAAACTCTGTAAGACGTAAATAGGTCGTAGTCATGAATAGTCGCGAGTAATATTAATCCATCTTTTGAACACTATCTTTTCTTTACTAGATGACCTCGCATACCTTGGTAAATTATGGTACAATAATTTATATCCAAGGGAAACATACTCTACCGCATACTGTTCCTGATACCCCCGAGGATAACAAAAAAACGTTTAAAAAAAAAAAAAAAAACAATTTATTTCGTGGTTCAAAGGGTGCTCCACTCTTTCGAGCGGCGGTGTACAATACTTTTGTCGTTCAGCCTCAGCGGTGGCTGGTATCGCGAGCGACATTCTCACATGTCTCGGTTGCCGCGCAGAGACGTAGCGAATAAAAATCGTAACCAGGTTCCGGCAATAAGACGTATCTTTTCGTCTGGCACGCGATATAGTTTCGGTGTACTTCTGAAAGGAATGATAAGGGTGAAACTGGCGCGGGCCGATCTGTCGGCGGGGGAGGGGGGGGGGGGCGTAAGCAGTAAATGCGGACGCGGGGGAGTATTTTATGTCGCATGAAATTGAAATGTCACGAGCGACGTTCCCCCATATCTGATAACAAAGCGCAATAACACACACGACTGCGCAATAATGCACGCGTCTGTGCAGCCACGTTACGTGCCCATCGCGTCACGCACGCGCTCGGTAATATCTAATTTCGAACGACCGACGTATCGTCGAGCGAACCGGGACAACCGATTCCTTGGAAGATCCTGGAGATCCTGGATAAATTTCCGAGGGCAGTGTATTTGAACCTTAGGTCAAGAATGCCTGAGTAACGACGGAGAAGCGATTCCCAAGCATCCGGATCCCTTGGATCGGAAGGAAAGAGAATCCTTTCTTTCCGGCAACTCGAACTTCTTCGAACCGTAAGCTGCGAGTTGGAAATCGTCGTATTTCGGGATTGACCCCAAGTAGCGATTTCCTAATGTTTTCGTAACCGTTGAAGACGTTGCTTTCGTTTCCAACGATTCCGAGATGCTTCTTGACTCGCCACTCGTATTTTATCATCTTGGTTATTGGGAAAGTTTATATTTCACGTGGTACTGCGTTTCGTAATAGTAGTGGAGTATATTCTCTTGTTTGCTCCTAACAGATAGATGACTTTATTATATTTTGATTCTGGATACGAAAATCTATGAGGACATTAATATAAATAATTTAACAGGAAGAAGGATCAAACATTTTCTTCGAGTCTGTATTCTCTACCAATATTTCGGTTCGTGTCATTGAAACATGCTATGTTCTGTCGTCCATGCAGAGAGTATCCCGTCTATAAGAAAAATAAACTGATAACTGCGTTTTATCATAGTTTACTGAGGAATCCCAAAAACGGGGAAGCTGCTCGTATTGCGAATTTCATTCCGCACTACCAACACATCGCACGTCTAATTCGCGTTCCCTAATTTAACTTCGGAGATCATTTGGAACTCCCATCTCGACTCTAATTTTGTTAGGTTTCAAGAATAACGTGTTCCAACAATACCTGTAGAGGCAAACAATTCTACAATACTTCTCGTGATAAATAGAGAAACAACAAGAATAGAATAGCAGCTGAATACAACTCGTCTTTATTAGAAATTGTGTACATCTCGATTCGAGATATGGCTCACGGAATATTGAGTAGCTGTATACGAAACGATCTTTATTTAAAAATTGGCTATCATCTTAAATCGAGATTTTATCCACAGAAAATTTATTTTGGCCCGGTAGAAAGAAGTGTCGCGCAAATGCCCACGAGTAATTCTGAACTCTGTTAAATCACATCAGCGTTAAGGCAACCTGCGCTTTTTCTTGGAACAAATCCCCCTGGTCTGCTCAAAGCATAGTAGATAGCGTACATGGAAACGCGGGTTCGTTAATCCGTAAAACAAACCAGCATAATCCGTCCTCGTGTCAAGTAGAACGAACTCGTTTTCCTTCTCCGAGACCTTCCTCGGCGTTCACGCCTGAATACACGCGCACGCCCCTCGAGTTCTCTTGTTTATCTTTAAATATTCACAGTTTAATCTAAACTTTCATCTTATCGTGACTGGCGGGGCCCGCGAATTGGCTGTCGACCGATCCGACCGGACCGCGGCTGTTTCGCGGCTCGGCAGAGCTGGCAACTTGCACTTAGAAGGGCGCAACGACGCGTTGTAAACCATCGTCCAGGCGATGAAGTCGTTTTTCCAAGTTTTACGAGAAATTATCAAGGAGAAACAGGCCAATCTCCGTTAGAGACCTCGAGCCTCTGCTTCATTTTCGAAGAACCAATCAAGTTTAGCGAGCCACCCTTTGCTCTTTCGATGAGTTAACTCGAGAACAATGTAACGCGCGTAAGCTCAGTATTTTTTTTTACTGAAATGCAATAAATCTCGCGTGACGTAAAAGTCACAAACGATCTCTATTTAGGTGCTTTGGCATCGATACATCATAGCATGCCATACGAGAGACGTTGCAGTTAAGAGTGTTTATAATAATCTGTGGTCGAACATGTCCAATGAGTTATTTTAATGGCACTTAAGCACAGGAGAGTGGGATATAGTCCGAGTTGTTCATATTTATGAAATCTTTGAATCCTTGCACCTTAAACATTAAAGCCAATAGGACATTTCTTTGATATCTTTGGGATAAATGCAAAGGAAAGTCTCGGACGAACGATAATCGCTTGACGCAAAGCTTATTATACGAAGATTATTTCGTTCTCTCGGGGAACGGGCGACAGGAGACTGGCGAGATGAGAAACTATGAAAAATGATGATGGCTCGGTTAAGATACGCGAAGCAGGGAAGCCTGATGGCGCCTAGGAATTTATTTCTCGTCCTAAACTTGATCGTTCTATCTGCGTGTCGCGTTCAAGAAACCTTAATTGCTCGTTTATTGAATTGACAATTACCGAATTGTCACAGATTGTATAATATTTCTATAGAGTAGCACAATAGACAATAAATTGTTACAACACTGTCTACCATTTGAACAGAAAACTTCAAAAGAACTGCATCTTTTAACAATTCGACCCAAAGCTTATCTTATCTAATCCCTGACAAAGTTTTCTAAACTTATAATGTCAAAGTGAAAAGTACATTTCGCCGTAACATTCTATAAAAGCAGCATGCAAATTCCTCCGACAAAATTGAAACTTGGAGCGCGCCGATCCTAATCGTCCCAGGTGGCAATTAAACGCCCAGCATCCGACTTTTCGACGCCTGGCGCGCCGGATGATCTATTAATGAAACGTAATCCTTTCGTTCCGCTACGTTATTGTATCGCAGTTTCCGTTGGTAATTAAACTCCACGGGAGAACTCGTGTTTCCGCGATACTGCATTTAAATCCAGTAACTTTTCGATGTCAACGGCGTTTCCGTTTGACGGTGTGCGCGCGCGTTGCCTTCGAACTCGGATCTTCGTTTTCGGAGCCAGGCGAATATCGTCTGCTCCCAAGTTTCCACGGATCTCCTTTGCATCGATTACTCTTCGTCCGTGGGACGATTTCGATTCGGTTCTTTTATCGAGTTCGCTTCACAGGCCCGCTGTTTCACTTCCTCCGCCGCATTTCGTCGAGGAGGCGAGCGATCCTCCAGCGAAACGATCTTTTCCGATTCCGGCTTCCTTCTGGAAGTTACTCTCTCGAGGATGAGCCACTGAATAGCGACGAGATCGAGCCATTCGTGGGGCGATTGATTTAACGAGGAATCGTCGCGGTGAACTCCTTCAAAGTCGCATCGTCTCCTCCTAATCTTCCACTGGCTCGCCACGGTTACCGATTATTTATTTAATACGCAATACACGATGCATAAATTTAGACTCGCGCTAATTGGCTAGCACTCTCGAGCATACAATCATGTAGTAGTTGGGGTCGTTCCTATATAAACTGATAAATATTAGGTTGTCCTAAAAGTTTCTTTCGTGAGTTGCATTCAATTATTTCCTGTGCCAGTGTTTATATAAATAGACAATCTAATTTCTTAGACATTGATGCTGTAATAGTAATGAAGCGAAATGAATCGTACACAATTCAGTAATGTAACATAAAACATAAAATATTGTGTATATATTAATTATTAATAAAACGAAAGAAACTTTCGGGACAACCTAATAAATTACCAGTTGTCGTGAATGAGATCTTTTTTATGATTGGACACGAAAGTAAGAGGGTATTCTATTATTTTGTGTGAGAAAAACTTCTGTTCCATTAAAATGATATTTTTGAAGTTATTAAAAGTGCCTTGAAACTACTAAAAATTAGCTAACACTCTCGAGCATATAATCATTTAGCAGCAGAAGGGTTCCTATTTAAATTGACAAATAAATTACCAATTAATTAAATTGTGGACGAAATCTCCTGTATGATTGAACACGACACTAAGAGGGTATTTATAAACTATATTCTTGAACATATAAACATTGCCTTGAAATTAGTCAAGAAGAGGGTACCCATTTAATTAAATTTTTCATAATTTAATTTTTCATAATTGAGCCGATGCTCGTTCTGTTCCGAGCCATGCGTGGGTATACCATGTTGAGTGCAATTTCTATGAAAATAAAACTTCGCCACGCTGTCCGCCCGAGAAATAATTCAAACACTCGACGAACTCCGCGAGCGAACGCGGTTCGCGATTTTCGCTGCGGTTTTATCGTTTTACGAGGCCATTATTATTATATTGAGTTTCTAATAGAAAACGGGCGGAGGAAACGGCGAAACAAGAGGGCGGCAATCACCGCAAAGTTTCCAGCGCAAATCAGCTTCGGTTACGGCATAATTCTCTGCGGCTGGCGATGCATTAAAATGAACGCATATTTGTGGCCACCGTTTCGTATGGTGACTGCGTTAAAATATTGATCAACGCAACGGTTATGGGAACCGGGCCGCGCACACGTGTCGATGTGAACGGCTTTGCTTAATTAACTAATCGGTACGCGTCCTTTTCCCTAATGAATTTGTTGTTGCGCGTCGAGAAACTGCCGAGAATCGCGACGTCCCTCGCTAAACGGTCGCGTCTTACATAGCCACGCGTCAGTTCCTTAAACAACGGAGTACTTACTTCCTTTGCTAGGGGAAACAAAATTTTCCAACGTGGTCTCGATTTATTTTCAACCATAACTGGTGCTACAAACTAAAAGATGATAATTCTACGTGGAAAAATGGATCAAAAATGTAGTATACAGTATTATCGTATAAGCCTTCGTTTTCGAGAAAATGTGCTGCGAATATTCTTTTGGCACGCGTAACGCTGAGTCTGACTTGAATGGCGCGTCTGATCAGCGATGGCTGTTTCTACTTATCTACTGTTCCAACTCCTGCTTAGCTTCTCATGCACGTTGAGGTATTTGTTGCTTGTGCATTATGTCAGTAGATCGTTTTATAATTGAAGAACATGTTATTTGATATTTTATACTAATTTTGTAGTAGGATTCCGATCGCCAATTATACGAGCCTCCATATATATTCGACTATCGAAATCGAGGAACATCTTGGACGAACATCGAATCGGTGCCGCGCGATAAAAATAAACTCGAAGCCACGGTTTTCTCGATAGCCGAGGGTTAAAGGTCAAGGAAAAATTCCGGTCGACGGTGACGGGATGCGGTTACATTCCACGGAGATATTTGATATTCTGACGCTGACAGGGTGAAAAAAGGCTGACGGAAAGGAATCGGGTCACTGACGGACCGAAATAGACGCGCTTTCTCCATGGACGACTACAATGTGCACCGCTCACGCTTTTTGAATACCTCCAAAATAAACGCGATGATCTGCTGTCGCGCGAAATAAAATGCTCGAGATATATTTTTAGACGAAACTTGTGTTCCGAGGAACCAGGAAAGGTCAGGTCGACGTTGAAGACGATTGACGAGAATTCGAAAGAGGAATTAAATTGGTACCGACGAAACAACGATTGACAAAGGTTGAACATCGACTTACACACGAATTGAGTTCGCTTTGGAGTTTGGTAAGACTGTACACGGATGATCGGGCTTTATGAACCATTTCAAAATCTAATCGAGGCTCGATCGGATCAACATTGATCGAGGATTGGAGCAGAAGGATTTCGAGTAGAGAAGCAATACTTTCTCCGATAGATAATGTACTGACTACTAGACTAAAAGAGGAGAAATTACTATTCGGAGGACACAAGGCATCGCGAGAAGTATAAAACACACTTCCTCATAAATAACAATTATCTATCGGTCTCGATAAACGGTGTAATTTGAAATAATCGACTGAGGAGCTTTGTGGGCGTTAGAAAGGCGTCAGGAAGTGACTCGCGTGTTGAAATACGAGATGATCAGGGAAAAGGGTCGAGAAACGTAGGACGAGGGGGACGGTGCAAGGAAACGTCTCGCGTTGCACTTGGTGCATACGTCAGATGCATCTACATCGGTTGGCACTTATCGATCTCAACCCTCGCTCCGAAAGCTTCGAAAGCTCGTGGGAAAACTTCTACGGTGGTTGGCTGTGCACCTTCGACGAGAAATACGGTGGGTCCGTTAGGAAAAATTCGCGACACAGAACAACCAAATGGAAGGGAACCGATCGAACGCGATGATTTCCTTGGCACCGTCGCTTCCTCGTAACGATAGTCTGTTTTGATCGCTGGTCGATCTCTGTCACCGATTTTATCCTCTAATGCTAAACACTTAACGTTCCTAATTGAATTTTTTGCACTAAATATTTTGATAAAATCCCAAGGTGCCCAAAGATGCAGAATCAAAACCTGAAACTAAAAACAAACAAAGAGAACAATTATATCGTAAAGGATTAATATTCATATTTCTAACAAGACAGTTATTACTAGATCAAATAATTAAATAAACTTACGTATGAAATGAATCGTGCCCCATATCGCTGGCATCGCAAGCTTAACCAGCGGGGACGACTCTACAGCAAACTACGGTGCAATCTTCTATTCGTTTGCTATCGCAGCGATTATTTGCGATTTAATTCCTCTCGAGCGTCGAATTTCCGAAATGCACGCGACGCAGAACGGTCGACTGACTGGAAAAGTCATGCTCGGAAAATTATTTGGCAATGGAAATTTTCGTTTGCGCCGGGTGGAGGGGGAGGGGGAGGGGCAAAGGGCCAACAACCTGCGCCGAGCGCCGCTTTGAAGCTGAGTTCGACCTTCGTTAAACACTCCCAGGTAAATACGAAGCTCGTGCGAATTCGGTTAAGCGACGGCGAGGGACGCCGTGTGGATACGCGTGTCGTCGATCGAAGTATCAAGACGCGCCCGGTCCGCAATTTCTGGCGCTTGTCGATCATTCTATTCGCCTTGGCAAGTTCTCTCATTTATTTCTTGGAAGAATTATCTCATTTCGATACAAAAAATCGAGAAGTAAGAATAGATACGTTACGCCTATATTTTTTTTAACGAGTTTCTTTCTAAGTTCTATTTCTGATACATTGTGGATAGTTTTCTTGACAGGAGTATGTTCATTATACTTAGTGTAGTAAATGAAGCACATCTGTGGGGTGTTAGAAAAGAGTGGTTTTGGCTCTCCGTCTAAATGAGAATAAGACATTCGTAAAGACTATGATGTAAACCCATTCACTGGCAACTACGAAATGTCTCGTAGTTCAAATTGATTGCAATTACTCAAGGGATTAGTTTATAGCCTTTTGAGTCACGAATTATTATTGCTAAAGAAGATTGTAAATTTTTTTTTTTTAAAACAACAAATTTAATATAACTTTTTTATTATGAAAATAATAACTTAGATTACACATCTGTATTAAGTTTTGGCGCCCAAGGGAAAACGCTTTCAATTTGCCTGGCAGTGAACGATTTAAAATCTGTATGAGGTCTTGAATAATGGAGTTACATGGCGATTGGAAGACCAATCAGAGCACGAGGCATTCAGCGAGTAAAATATCCATAGGATCGAAACATTAAAGAACAGAGTATAAATAGAACAAAACGTTACAGTAAACAGTAATTTGCGAACAATTGCATTGACAACAAATTTATGATTATAAGCCTCCCTAAAGAATACCAACTACTGTTTCAACCAGCTCCTACAGCCACTATTATTACAGCAACGTTATTTCTCCCAATATATATTTTATTAAGTTTCAATCTTTCCTTCGAGAACACAGTTGTATTATCAGAAATACTTCATTTGCTACAACAATGCCGGAAGTACGAATACTCGGGAGCCCTCGTATCGACTACGCCCTCGATTCCATACCAAACTTTGCGCGAGGTTTTTGCGCGCGGGAGACATTTGAATAATAATGCAAAGCACGACAGGTATTCGGGAAGATAATTGATATTCTCCCTCGACCGGAATAAATACGCATTAATAAAATAACAAATTCGCGGCGCCGATCGATCCCCCTGGCGTTATTACGCGCGTTCCCGAACGGTCCCTCGTTAATAATGGCGGTCCGTTACGTGACCGAAATGCAAAACGCTGTCGCGAGCCGTGGGTTGGAATTACGGCGGGTGCAACGAAAGGCGTGCCCCCCTTTGTCGAATCATCGCCATCGGCCGTTCGCAATTACCACGGTGTAACGAGGAAATTTATATTTTATTTACGGTCACCGCTTTGACGAGAGGGTCGCGGGAGACGAGCAAAGCGTTTCAATAAAAGCCTTGCTTCGTTATCGCGATCAAAGACGCCACTCCGACAAAGGCACGCCGATGCATCCACTGCATTCTCGACTCTTGCTCGAGCTCGAGAGGGACAAGGGTGTAAAACACCCGCCGCCAGAAGGACTGGTCGATTACGAATCGATTTTCCGGAAAATCGACTTTTAGCGATTTTATTTTACCGCGGCGACTCCTTTGCACGAGCATGCTTCCACGCATTCCAGTTTACCGCGCAAGGGACAATGGCTACTTGTTTTTTTGAAATGATTATTTATGATGTAAATTATAAATATATACGTATACGTATACGTATAAAAAAATCTGGCTTAGAAGTTACAGGTTCTGACAGGATCTCAGTCACATATGGCACACCACAATGGCCACTTTTTTGTGGTGAACTCAAATTAATGTCTCTTGCTAGTATAGAAACTCTTTCGTCCATATTTTTCTAAGAATTACAGAATTTAATGATGACAGCAATTAAAACGAGACGTCTGACAGAATTTCAGCCACGTACGGCACCACAATGGCCACATCTTACTGGTGTAGAAACTCTTCTACCCAAGTTTTACTAAAAGCCACCGAATTTCACGATGGATGCCCCTGTGCGACAGGTCGCTGTCGTCCCTGCGTCCTCACACCTGGATTACCCTGTAGCTGAAGGTGTTGAGATCGATTCCCTCGCGACAAGATGGTATTCTTTCGTCGAACCATTCGTCCAGGGAAAGAGGTGCGCGGCGCAGAACGGCGCGCTCACGTTCCTCGTGCCCCTTGGTCGATCGAGATCGGTAATCGACGACGGCATAAAATTTCATTGTAAACGGAGTGCTCCTTTCAACGGCGAGAATTGTCGTCGTCGGGTCGTAACGAGGATTTTATTGTGGTCTCGGTACGTTTATCGGGCCAATTATCGTCGTTGCCATTAATTTCCACTCAATCGGCACGGGCATAATGGCGGTCAGGCGAGCGAAGGCAGGTTGCGAGCGATTCTGTTAGGCCCTCTCGTTTTATTCGCTGCCAGTCACCGTGGTCGAGCGGAATTATCATTGTCCCGGCGTCGAACAATCATTTTCCTCGAGTGGCTGCCTGCCGACGCGTCAATAAAGGCATTTCCGCTTTCGCGTTCAACGTTCATTGCAATTTCGCATGACGCCCGAGCCTACCAGGGCCGTCCCATCACCCGTCGGAGCTTAGGCCTCCGATCACGTTAAGAGGACTCCCAAGAGACCTCCTTCGTTGTTTTCTAATTTAACACGAAATCTACCTCGATTAGTTTCATGACCGGCCTTAAAGACACCTTTTCCAACTGAATACAAAAATATTTCACTTGTTATTGAATGATACACGAAACAATTTTATACGATTTGTATATTTTATATAAGAAACTACACAAAAGTTTGAAATCAGTCGTTTGACTATGGTGGGTTTAGTGTTAAATAATATCCAGAAGCGCGAAAGAAAAATTTGATTTGTTTAAATTTCCACCTAATCTGCTCTTAAGATTGCTACCAATAATTGAGAAAAATTATTCTTGGTGAAACAATCCTGATACCTCGCAATTAATCTCAGTAATAGAGCTGTCTCCCTAATCTAGGCTCGATTGTACGCCGAAACATGCTCGATTTTCCAATTTTCGGTGTTGAAAGTAATAGAAAGGCATTCGCAATAATAAGATTCATTTTTCACAAAGCATTTTAGAGAAGTCCTTCTAAAGTAGTTTACATTTAGCTTTGATGAGTCTAGATCCGTCACTGCGTCGTCCAGACGCAATATGTATGCGCGCTCGGCTCCGTCCAACGGAACGCTGCGGAAAACGCGCGGAAGTCGACTCGTTCCACGCTCCGCGAATAAAACTACCGCGGTAATGATGTTATTACTCCTTTACGATAAGAGAGTCGCCGTCCAAGCGATACTCGCCCTGTCGTCGACGATTACGCGACACTCGTTGTAAAAGACTCTCGTCGACACTCTCGAGACAATATCCAATAAACTCAACGCAAATGCTGCGTGGTGGTTGCATTTCAGCAAAAATATTTGGCGTCGAGTTCGGAGGAAACTTTCAGAGGGACATTTGAGAATTTTTTTTTGGAGATACTGAATACCTGATGTAAATATTATTAGGTAATAAATGTTAATGAATTATATTAGCGTCATTGGTCCCATTTAGAAGGCAAATTAAAAATTACTACCTGTAGGAGTATGATCTTCGAAAGCGTGATTATTTAATACCTGCAGCAGAAGTTATTTATGAATCAACTCAATACTATTAAGATAATAATAGAAGATACAAGCGTCCTCCTACCACCTGAAAATCCACAGAATTGAACAGAACAAAAATGATTAGACTAGATCTTTTCGCACGTGAATTTTAAAAAATATTTACTTTACGCAGAAGAAGGTTTATAATCGAACGACACTGCCCCCGTCATCCCTTCGAGCACGACTAGGTTCAGCTCTCGTGCTTGTTGCATTGTAGTTTATTTCTCAGCTAAAGGAAACTGCACACGCGCCGACGACGTTTCCTCGAAGAACCAGCGAGTGGCCGCGCGATCGTAAAAACAAACAGTTTACGGGCGCGTTTTACGAGTTCGAACGTGGAGTATCTGCATTTATACGGGCTTGCGTTCGACCACGCTCGTTATACCTTTCAGGACTGCGTGGAAAATCTGCCTCAACGTCTCCAAGTCTTGCGAGTCGTGTTATTTATTTATTGCTTACGGTGTAACATCTATTGGTTTACACGATTTACATTCAAAACATTCAGCTTGATATCAAGAGCAGAAACAGGGATGCGCGAATAGAGGAACCCCTGCGTTTGCTAATAAATTAATCGAGTTAATTATCTAGGATAGCAGAGAAACCAGAGCGTTTGTACGAGTTTAACGAGCTCGAAACTCCATGGCGTTATAGAAATTATTAGAGGTAATAAGAGAACGAGTTGCATGGAATCACTTGGGGTAGGTCAGTTATGAAATTGCGAATTTCGAATGGTGGCGCGCAAGCCCAAATAAACGTCAAATTATATACAAAAATATTGTTTACTTGTATGAGGAATGGTTGACAAGAAAATTTGTATCAACGAGTAAACTTGTGGTCGAATGTAATCCAATACGTGGAGGTAACAAATAAAAACTAAGTGTGAGAGTTGAAAAGAATAAAAGTTATATAGTTAATATTTAAAATCGTTGCCTGTGAAAATTGGAAAGGTACTCTGTTACTCCTCGTTAACCCCGATAATTGCATGAATTTTCAGTCCAGTTTTCCGGCAATTAATACAGTTCTATTGTACCCTCTTGAAACACAACGGTCCAGTGGAATTATCTATAATCACGAATAAACGAAATCTGCCTTCGATTCAAGGTTTTCGCGCATGCTACTTGCAAGCTGTAAATCGTTTATGTTTCGTTAAAAAAATTTTAAAGCATAATGCACCGTGGATTTTGGCTCGATTCGATTTTAATTTGTCAGGTGGTGTAAAAGTTTCGGCTGCGGTGCGAGGGCTAAATTGCATATTAGAGTACTATATTATCTCGAACATAGCAATTTGCTAACACTGATAGTACGAAGTTAAACTAACGAAAATTGTTTCAAGTACCAGATAGCCGCGTAATCTCGACAAAATTATGCAATTATTCGTAATTATTCAAGTTATTGTATTATTAATTTAAAGGTACACATGCCGTTTTCAATTGAAACGCTTTCGCATACGCTTCTAGAGGGGCACCTGATAAACAGGGGCGAAAGTGTACGAAAGTTTGTGACGAAGTGATTTAATAATTTTCAAAGAAGCGATGAACATAGTTTTAATGACATTCGCGTGATTAAACTCTGACGAACAAGTAGAATGATCGCCTTTTGATCAGACACTCCGCTCTCTTCCCTTCGGGGCCACAATTCAGCGTGGCATATACATCAGCTTGTAAGACATCTATTTTAAACATTATAACGCGATAGCAACTACTTGAAGTCACAAATACATGTTCGTCGATGAACACGATATACATCTTCGATTTACGTTCCCAAGAATATTGCGCAAGACTAACCCAAGAATACCATGGATGTAACTAACGATAAGGATTCCTTCGTAGCAAATCCCATAAACACACGTATCGTACACCGTGACCGAATAGCGTGATTTCACCGAGAAACGTAGAATGGGGCAGCGGTCGTATCTGTGTTCTGCTAGCAAAAGGATCTTAGGTCAACGCGCAACGAGCACACTCGGTCCCTGTGCGACCGAGCGCGACCGCTTTCTTCTCCCGACGCAAAAACACGGCCATGCGACACACAGAGAGAAGAGGCAAAACCTTTTGGAGCGCCTCCGCTGCTCTGGATTCGCTTTTGCCTGGTGGTCTCACCGGACCCGGAACTACGGTAAATAAATGAATACGCCTGTCTTTCGTCCGACGCGACGAACGAGTTCTTTCGCCTTCTTTTTCGCTCCCTCATCCCCCCGTCTTCCTCGGATGGATTGATTTCGGCGTGGGAAGCGAAAGACGAATCGCCGTTTCAAGAACCGACGACCGATCCGTTACGAGGCCCAGCTCTCGCGAGACCCAACGTGCGGAAACAAATGTACATTACCCCATTCGTGGTTTCTCCACGGAAATAGCGCGCCTCGTTACGAGACCCTCGGCCAAGGAAAAATCGTGAACACTACTTCGCTTATTTTTACTCTTCGTTCCTTCGCGTTCGCCAAATTTCCGCGTTGTTCGTTTTACTTGAACTTTCTCTTCCAAGTGAGTTGCGAGTAGGGCGAAAATATTTTAAAAGGGGGGTGCAAGGTGAAATAAATATAAAATGCGTTATTGGGAGAGATTTAACAGGATTGGAATTGTAGTCGACGTCGATGTGTATTGCATTCGTTCGTGGATACAGGTAAGAATGTTTTAAAGGGGTTGCAAAGTGAAGTGAATATAAAATACTTTATTGGGGGAGATTAAAAAAGATTAGAGCTGTAGTCGACGTAGATGTGTATTGCATTCTTTTATGGATACAGCCGAAAATATTTTAAAGTTCTGAAACTAGTTCAAGATTTTAAGAGATTTACTCCCGGATATTGTACGGTAACAGCGTGCCGCCATGCCTATCCATGGTGTAATTTTTTCAAACATAACTCGATATCGGGCTCGAGAGAATTGTCCCTCCAAAGATCTCGAAGTTGTAACGAAACGCCATTAGAGTCACGCCGTGTTCGTTCTTTGCGTAAGGAGGCCGAAGAAGCGGCAGTCGGGTAGTAGAGTAATTACGAAAGTTGCAGCCACGACTCGGCCGTTATTAAAGGCGGCCAGGCAACGTCCCTTGAATCGAAATTTATATCCGGAGTCCTCTTTCGGCCAACACGGTCCGGAAAGCGCGAATTTATCGTCGGAATTTCCAGCCAGATTTTAATTAACCCGTTTCGCTTCGTCTTCCCGTGCCGCCTCGACGTCCTGTCTCCCCCGATTCCCCTAATTCCAGAAATGCGGCGTCGCGGATCGTTTAAGTTCCCCAAATGCGCTTTGACGACGTTCCGAATGTTTGACAAACACGAGGAATCGCCTGCGTCGCAAACATTTCCTCGAGCGTTTGGAAGACCAGGGTCTACTTAAAATCAACGACAAACGTTTCTCATCGTCGACACCGTTACCCATCGACTTTGACCGAAATTGTGCGTTGCCAGCCTGTGCACCGACGCCAATTCTTATCGACGCCCGTTTCGAACATTTTTTTTCCCCTGGCGGCAGGATGTTATCTTTCATTTTTAAAGCGACAACGACAGCTTTTTGTCGGAAGGGTTACATATACATGGACGCTTTTACAAACATTTTAAAATTCTAGAACACTCTTGCAGGCAGAGTGTTTTACCTTTTATTTTTCAATAGACTACCACAGCTTTTTGTCGCGTACGTGTATATTTTAAAATTGTGAATGTTCGTATACCGAATTATTGATGTTATAATAGTACGGGATACCTAACTCAGGAACACTGAGCTTTCGCCATTATACCCCTATACATACAAAAGGAAGTGATCGAAAATCAATCTATACATCTCAAGGAATCAGGAAACGATAGTTATTAAATCGACACGCGATAGGGGAGCTTCCAGTGAATATACCAAAGCGTTGGAATATTACAGTAATACAATCTACCCAAATGAATTCCATCATCGTTCTCTTCGAACAGGTGTTGGTTTCTTAATTATTCAAGTAATCGTTCAGACAGGACGAAGTCTAGCGGGCTCCAGAACTCGTAGAACAGCGAGCAGATGGATATTATGTAAAAGCTTTTCATTTCTCGACGAGCGCAAAGAACATTCACCAACGCCGTTCTTCCCTATAACTTCCGGCTTATTTCCCGTATCTCGAATTTTTTACCGTTCGGAAGTCGAGAACCGTCGCGACGCGACGTCGCGTATCTCTCTCCATTCTTTTTCGAGGGCCACAGTTCGCCCGCGAGCTCGTGAATAAACGCCGCTTCCGCGGATACTCGTAAGAAGCGATATATATATATATCGGCTTGTGTCAAATAGCCGCGATATTAAGGGGAACGGGGGATGAAAGCGCAAAGAGGATTACGCGTATTGTGCATGGTGTCAGAGATAAATGACAACGAATGCTCGGAGCGTGTCGAGGATTATAATGGGTCTGCGTCTGGCGTCCATACAGACGAGTTGCTAGAACGCGTGCGCGCGTGGTTATTTAAAAAAAAAAAAGAGAAGGAAAATAAATGATGCATACGCGGTCGAGACTGTAAAACGATGGTCCCCCTAATAGCGACGAAGATAGGTCGAGGGACCTCCGAGGCTAGCCGGATATTTACCGGATCGATGAATCGATCTAGGAAAGCTTTCATCGCGACAGAAGCGACCGAGAGAAATAGACGATGAAAAAAGACGGCACGAAGAGAGCCTCGGCTAACCAGAACAACTTGACCACGGTTCTTGTCCACGAGGCTGGCCGAGGGCGCACCCTTGATCCTAATATAGTGCCTTGCGGCTGAAGAGGGTCAAATGACCTGCCACACGTCGAATCGTGACTGGACTTGGCTCGAGTACCACACTCGATGGGTGCTGAAGCATGATTCTTCGTTAGCACGCACGGGAATCGTTGACGATAATGACCGAAGTCAGTTAACACCAATGTACAGGATCCGTATATTTGAAGGGACTTCGCAAACCTTAAGGTTCGTTATTTTAATGTTCTTGCTATTTATTTGACTTTGAAACAATAACGTACCTGGGGGTTCGTAGAACTCTTGCTAGCAGAGATGTCTGTTTCCTCTGAAATCTGAGGGCATGGATCACTGAGATACTTGGACCATGTCTCGACATCTCGTACAACCTCCCAAACACCTCCCATAGCACACCTGGGGGTTCGTAGAACTCTTGCTAGCAGGAATGCTCTTTGTTTCCCTCTGAAAGCTGAGGGAACCCTTGGATACTCAGACCAAGCCTCGACGCCTTATAAGACCCCCCAAAGAGGGTCACGATTTCTCCCGCCTAATACATACAGAGTAAGAGATCTTTTCAACAACAGAATTGATTTTCGATCGATTCCGATGATCCTGAAAGCACCACTCCCTCCGACCGAGCTCGAGCCATTCGGCAAAGTTCGATCAGCCGATTGTGAATGCCGCTGAACCGTCAGCTCCCATCCAAGAAATTCGATGTTTTACAATTTAAATCTATGCTAAATCGAAGCTCGTGGCCATCAGCTTACACGGTTACGAAGGACCCCTGGTGTCTCTCGTTTCGCGGCCTGGAAGAATATACGCGGATAAAGGCATGGAGGCAACGGACGTTTCTCCTACGGGAGGAAAAGCGAAGCAAAACTTCGCTGAAGTTTCGCGCGCGGCCGAAATCGAAGGACGAGACGAAGTCTGACTCGACAGGAAACCGTGCTCGTAATGCGCGGAATATTCTCCGCGGGAAGTTCCTGGATTCCCCGTCCTGGGGGGGGGGGGGGGGTGGAGTAGAGTTAAATAACAGCCGGTTGGTTCGATGAACCGTCGTTCCTCTCAGTCGAAGGCTTACCGGTAATTATACGGGGATTAACGAGCGGTGCGTCTTGTTCAAACGCAGATAGGGGTTTGGCTCTGTCCCGGGGATGACGGAGACGCGGCGGAATTATACGAGGATCCCCGGCGACGGTTGCCGGAACGCAAGTTTGTCGAAACCAGAACGTCGCGAGTAGCATTATGCAGATCGAGAAATTCCTATTCCCGGTACGTCGTCGGTTGGCCGAAGGAAGGCTCGTTCCGTCTGACCGAGGATGGTGTTCTTCCAGAACGTTTGCCCGCTCGAGGACGCGTGGAAATTATTCCGCACCACCGTGGTGTTGTCCTTCTGAGTAAACAACCGACAGGCCACGGAGACTTCGGAACCTGACGCTTTGGATGGACACTTTCGTCGTGAAGTGGGAGTCCTTGGATAACTTTGGCACCTATTCATGGTAACACGCCTTAATTCAGACCTAGTCGTTCTTTGAGGTGACAGGACTTTCAAGGAACAACGAAAATTCCAAAGGTGGGACAATAATGAAAATAAACCTGGATAGGATTCGTGAATTTGGCGACGGTAAAAAATTCTCTACTACGACAAATGTTATGTCATCTAATCTTCAAGAGCCTTGAGACATCATTTTAACTTCGTAACAATTTTCACGAGTTTTAACTTGGCAGCCAACGTGTTAAAGCAACTGTCGCCGACAGTAACACCCCAACTCTTAAATAACCAAAACTCCTGCCCTCGTCTCAGACAGCGCATTCGAGTTCAAACCACGTTGCTCTTCTATCCCCGCGTCTCTGCTCGCGTTCGATTGGTTATCGTGCGAGTATATGCAGTGTTATTGCAACGCATGTAAATTAAATCACACAGTACGCCATCGTACTGCATCTTCCTTCGACCAGTGGCTAGAAATTTATCGCGGGAGCAACAGGGTATTTCGAGTATGCCCGCGGCAAGAAAAAACGTCCTTTAAATATAACGCGAGACGCGAATGAATCGCTGGTACGCGTTAAATCTATCGACGAAACACGTGATCGGTGAGAGCGAGCTTTTCGTGCGAGGCCCCACGTCCGATAAAGCGAGACTGTTGCTTGTTTACACGACAAGGGTGACGTATTATTCTCGTTACTCGTTTTCTACTCGTGACTCTGACGAGTATCGCGTTCGAACGGACTTGGTTCGTGTTGCACGTACGCGATAAGCAGCGACACGCGGCCGTGCGTTTTCACGCGCTACTGGGGCAAACTGAGAAGATTGTTCGGTGCTGAGCGAGTTGAAAGTTAGTAATGAATTTTTAGAAATAATGTTCGATGGCTGCGCACTATCTTGTGAAATAAGTGAAGGTATACTTTAAAAAGTATTCAACCTTTGCACTCAGTGTCCTCTTTGGGCGGGGGTGGGGAATCGTTAGTTCAACGAACTTTGTTAGTGATTACAGAAGGTAAGCTTAGAAGTCGGCACAAATTGTGAAGTCATCGTCAGATTGTGTTTGTAGCGACGGTAGAATGACTTTGCCAGGAGGGTGGCAAACAATCGTAAAAGTATGTATACTATGTGGGATTCTATTTTCAGGATGAGGGAGGGTGAATAAAGCCAGTATTGAACGGAACGAAAAATATTTAATTAAAATAAGGAATAAAAATATCGACTGACTGTCGTCTTCCGATTGTTCCCGTCCGCGCCTCTTATGTTTTAATCTAAAACATTAGGACATTCGCCCTCTCACACACATTCTTAGTACATCCTGCAGTTTTTCCATTCACGCCGCACGCACTCTAACACCACTACACTCATCCTTCATACTATACTAATTTGAATAGCAATACAATATCTCGAATGAACTTGTGGGGTGACTTAACATACACTGAGATACATGTTAACCCTTCGAGGACGAGTGTCGGTGAATAGCCGCCCAAAGACGCTCGCTTCGAGAAAACTTTTTGTTTCCTAAACTTGATCAAAAGTTGCACTTACATATAAATATACGCCTGTTAAAATTTTAACTCTTAATAAGCCACACATAACCCTTTTCGGACGGAGCCGCTCGACGAGCGAGTGTCTTTGCGCGGCTATTTGCCGAGACGCGTCCCCAAAGGGTAAAAAAGTGTCACCGTGTAGTCAACGGCTTGTACAGGTCATCCATAGTTATTCTACCCACCTCATGGTAGGGGTAGCATTCCGCAGAGGCATTTCGAGCCATAGGATGGAAACGTTGGACTTAAGGAGGTTGTTCGACGACGACGGAGGAGAAACTTCCTGGATCTGTCGAAATCTTCATCCACCCCTTGGGCTAGACACGCTCCAATACCCGACTCCCTTTTGTCTAAGCGTTAATGCTCCCACCGATTAGGGAACTCCTTTCTCGTAGCCGGAGGAGAGCCGAGTATCGTGGCGGGTCTTGATTGTTCCTTCGTAATTGGAAGAAACGACGCCTCTCGACCTTAATCGACGATCCCTCCGGCAAGCAACGACTAATTATTATCCGATTTCTAGCGGGATATTCTTATCCCCCCGAGCAAGGTCGTGTTGCATATAATGGTACGCTCGAGGGCTTTCACATAGAGTGCTAATCGAAGTCCTGTCGTAGAAATTAAAAGTGCACCGTGGGTCCATTAGTGGCAACCAGGCCTGATAAATATTAACCCATAAATCCTCTTTCAGAAATAAAGCGTAGCAATTCCATTCGAATTTTCATCAAAATCGATCCGAGCATTAAAATGTTGCGTCAAGGAGCATATATGCTTAGTTAGCCTCGGATATAACAGTGGATTAAATGAAAATTAGATCGAGACAGATCGTGGTTCGATTATTTTCTAAGATTACTTTTTAATCTTCCTTCAGCGGAAGCTTCGTTCCGATCTCGTTCGCGAGCCAAAGGTTGTGCAAAAATGTCGCTAAAATCCTGTATCCAGCAGTGGAGAGCGTAAAACAGAGATAAAAGGGGGTTCGAAAGCAGAAATCTCGTAGCAAATAAAAAGGATTCATCGGGATGATCGATGTCGCACGTTGCGCCGTTGATTATTTTCGCGTAGAGGTACGCACGAACTTCTGTTTTAATTGAACTTCGCGCACGACTGGCTAGAAAGCGAACGTTAATCAGCCACCGCGATTAACGAATCATCGTGTTTGTATGCAACGCGTCGACGAAACTTTGCTTTTCCATCGAGCGGCGGCGATCGATCGCCTCCATCAATTTTGACCAGTTTTCGCTTCCATCTACGTTGTTTACCGTGGACTCGTACCCGATAGAATTTGCTTCTTGATACGCACAGCGGGGGCATTTGCTCGATCTATCTGGCCAAAAGTCAATTTTGTCAAACTCGTTCCGGATAAAAGTTGTCTGGTAAAGTTTAGTATTTAGGAGACAATGGGTTGCGATTATTTTTAGCAATGTCGTTTCTTTAACACAGTGCATGATGGGTGGATTATTTTTTCAGTGTTATTTAATGGAGCAGATTCTGAAATTCAGAAAAAGGTAGTCGAATATTCCTTTCAAGCATTTTAATTAAAATTGCATTCGTTTTGACCTAGCCTATAAATACAAAAAGGTTTTATAATAGTATGAGAAGTATTTCCAGTTTCTATTATAATTGATTTATAATTAAAATTCTATTGAAATACGCGCTAGGAGATGAAATGATACTGTATTTTAATACGCCTTTAATTAACTCCATTTTTGCATTTAAATATGAAAATTAAAACTTTTATGATGAATATTTACTTGATTATGTAATAGCTGGTAGAGTGATAAATCAAATTTTAATTATCGCGGGTCCATGAATGTTTTATATTTGAATATAAAAATGTTATATTTTATAATTGAATGCTTGAACCCTTTACACGTCAAGCAATTAACGTTGACGATTAACACCAACGAATTATTGTTTATTACATCGACCACGAAACAGTCTTAGCAAACTTGAAATTCGATTCAAGCAACCATAAACACATACATAAATTAACATAGTTCAATGAGAATATATTATATTTATAGTAGAACAGTACAGCTAGCTTTAAGAGTGCAAAGACATAATTACAAAAATAAATAACAGTCGTTCCACGCTCAATTAAAAAAATTATTTTAACAAGCTTGATTAGCCGAACGTCCGATGTTAATACATATGAATAAACGCGAAACGTTAGGAAAACGCGTCTACGAGTGTTTCGATTTGCATGTGGCCAAGAACGCACGTGTTTTCCCAGTATCGAAAGACATCGTTGAACCGCGACGCAATTTTGTTCACCTTCGCGACGGAGAAGCCGAACATCGGCGATAACGCGAGGAAACGAGCCATAACGAGAAAAGTTGCGTAGTCACGGTGTGCATGTGATTACAATCCTCGCTAATGGCGAACGCACCTGGTCGGGATCCTAATTGCCACCAGCTTGCAATAATATAAGAATGCCTCGCGAGAGTAAAGAATTTCATCGAAACACAACAGGTAATCTTTTTTTAACACGCGAGCAGCATACTGTTTTTCTAAGTTTTATTAATTATGTGTAGTCGCCCTAAATGATAAAACGTGGCTTATGGTAAACGAGAGTTAACAAAAGGTGATAGCCGATCGAGTTATGCGCTTCGTTCAAGTGGATCGCGGTCGGAATAGTTTGAGAAACACCGAACCGCAGCGTCGATGTGCAACGTTATCCTTCGAAATTGCGGATATACCATAATGGTACGTGGGAAATTACGTAGTTTGAACGAATTCGAAAATTGTATCGTGAACCGACGGTATCGAAGGAGAACGATCGCCACGGAATACCACAAATTTTAATCGAGTTGGAAAGCACTTAACGCCTACCTTCGGAAGCTCATCCGAGCGTTCGACCAACGAGTGAGCTCGCAGGGCCCCATTTTCCGCTTTCCCCCTGTCGGACGATGGTCACCGGTCGCAGGAACGTATATTTTAATCCTGTTACAAAGCACTTAACGCCCTTAATGGCCGTTTCTTAGCTTGGGCTCGCGTTCGAGCCGCCTCGAACGGAAATTAGAGAAGTTTTCTGCACGGAAACTGTCGTAAAACTAGGACGGCGACGCGGGGGCTAATCGGAGCCAGGAGGCCTGGGTTGTTTAAATCGAACACTCCGTTAATCGAGATCCGGCTATTTCCCCGTTAAAGCTTGTCTCGCGATCGTTCTGCTCTCGAATCTTTGCGGTTGTTCGAGGTTTCCCGACGCTTCCCAAAACCTCTTACCTCCTGGCGGTATTTTGCACGTTCAGCCTTTCATGCTTCTATGACACGCTATCCTCACCGCGTCCTTTGTTGCACCACCAAAATCCAATCAACATTCTCCCCTGCTCCCAATTTAATAAACAACTGAGGCGGGATTAAAGAGGTTTGGTAAAAAATGATAACAGTTCAACTCGACTCATAACTCTGAAAACTTATAACTTACATCTTAATACACCTCTGTGTGAAATATGGGTTCAATTTACGGTTCATTTATGTACAATCCTTAGCTTTATGTATAAAAAATAATACATTTCAAAGAGTAAGTGATCGTAGGTGACCAATTATTTTTTCTAAAATAGTGTTATTATTCCTCACTTTCGATTTTTTATTATGCAGTTCACGTAAAAGTGAGATCACAATCTTTTTCGTCATTATTTTGAAACATTGTGAGTAATTCATTATACACAATTACTGATGGAAGATTAATCATATAATCACTTAGTATACCTTCCATTGGCAAGTATGATTTTACCTTTAAACCTATTTGGTGTTTATTTATAAATTTATTTAATGGCTCGAAACTTATCTTTTTGTATTAGTCGATTGAGAACATGATATGAGAAGAAAGAAGTGGCACGAGAAATCTTGGGTACGTATCAAATCCTGACCCGATTATACATTTTTGTAACAGGAGAATATGATATGCGATGAGGTGGCACGAGGAATTTTTTGGTACGTATGAAATTCTGGCTTGAATTTTACCCCTGGTATTAGGAAAACATGACATGCGAAGAGGTGACACGAAGGAAATCTGGTACGTATCTAATTTTGGTTAGAATTTTACTCCTGGTATCAGGAGAACATGATATGCAAATAGGTAGCACGGGGAATAGCAGGTACGTATCGAAATTTTGAGGAAATTTTACATTTTGGTATCAGGAGAACACGACACGAAAAGAAGTGCCACGAGAAATACCAGGTACGTACCGAAATTCTGAGAAAACTTTACATTTTGGTATCAGCAGCACATGATGTGCGACGAGGTGGCACGTTTGCGCTACGGACAGGAAACCGGTTCGACATGTCTGCTAGTACAGGTTGCCTAATTCAGGAGGCTAATTATCGGTACATTTCGGAATTCTGGCCGATTTTGCATTTTGATATCAGGAGCACATGATATGCAAAGAGGTGGCACGCTTGCGCCTACG